>NW_008687456.1:0-321 GCF_000695815.1 Acanthisitta chloris | reverse complement strand
CGGGCTGCCACTGCTCTGCCATGTGACCTTGGGGACACCGCTCTGGTCCGAGAGCCTCAGTTTCTCTTTAGGGTAAATTAACAGTGGTTGAAGTTAAGGTGATCCCCGGTGGTGACAACCAGCCCTTTATTTATTTGTTTATTAGCATTTGCACGATTAGGCGTCTTCTCTACATGCATCGCGGTGTCCTTTAAAACAAAACCAAACAAATAAAAAGCCCCAAAACAAAACAAAGCAAAAAAGAGGAAATAATCCAAGCGAGTCATTCCCCGCCAAATTTAGCCTATCTCCCCCTGCGTCCAGACACACTTCTGCACCCTT
>NW_008687455.1:54599-56314 GCF_000695815.1 Acanthisitta chloris | reverse complement strand
TAACTGTCACGAGCCACAGTATGTTACGCAGACTTGAGCTCCCGGGGCTTGGCCACAACTTCAGGATCCCAGTCAGGGTTTGCTACCACCACGCAGACCCTCAGACCGGTTTCTTTCCTTTACATGAGCAGTCTCATTGCTGCCGTTGCTTCCAGTACAGCATATTTCTCTGCCATAACTGCACATTTTTCCTCCCACTTGCTTCACACCTCCATAGCTGCTATCAAGGCCTGTTGCTGTAGGATGGCTGCTGCCTTTGCCTCCTGTAATTGCTGTTCTTAAGCTTGTACCCTTTTGGTTAACTCACATACCTTTCCTCAGACTGCTTTATATACAAAAAGAAAAGCTCCTGTCATTCGACCTGCATGGCCTAACTGTTACACTCCATGATTCAAGTCTAACCCCAGTGCAGGTTTCTAACTTATTTCATAAGGTGTTTCAAGGCTCCTTTGTCCACCCTGGGCGCACAACGAGGGAAGCTGTGCTCCTCTCCCCTCTGCTGTCACTTCTGCCAAACAAACTCACAATTCCTATTTCACACACAGAACAAAAACACACACACACAAAAAAAAAAAGATGCAAAGAGAACATATGTCAACTTGACACAGAGATACACACACTGAAACTACTTCCCTAATCCCTTTCCTAGGACATAAATCAGAGTTCGGCTCCCAAATCCTCCTCTCCCATGGAAAAGCTGATCTACCTGCGGGGGGCCCTCCTAGCTAGCAGAGCTGGAGTCTCATTGAGGATCCTGGCGGGGGGGGTGCCGTAGGCTGAGTTGTTTCCAAATCCTTTATATTATATTCAATGCCCTCTGCTCCTTTATTTTCCAGTTACTACGTAGTCAACACACAATCACCACAACTAGCAACCAGGAGATCCCTCCTCACAACTAAGTGATGCAATCTGACACTAACACATTGAGCACAAAAGCAATGAAATCAATCACAAAGATACATTCAAATTGTAGACCAGAAAATTTATGGTTATAACAACATACTTTACTATTACAACAATAACCAGGTTTTTGTTCCACCTTGCCATTTTCCTCCCCGGCCCCGCGCTGCCCGGGGCCAGCCAACACAGCTGCTGCCTTCTACTTTCTTCTACTGCTGCTGCTGCAGCTTGGCGGCTCCACTGGGCCAGGGGCCCTGAGGTGCGGGCAGTGCTCCTGCCGGGACCTCCCAGGCAGCACTGTGGCTGAAGCAGCAGTGACTGCTGCAAATTTTTACTCCAGAGTAAGTTCTACGGTGTTTGGTGGTTTTTTGGTCTTGCTATATGCCTCTTCCCAGGCCAGAAGACTGCTCATTGTGGCCTTGGCCGTAAGCTTTCATTCGTGATGTGTTGCTGGACCCGCCGTCTATTCGTTTCATTTGTTTTAATATTTCCTGCATCTTTCTGTCCTCCTTTTTTAATAGTTCTCATAACAGTAATGGAGCAGATGGCTGTACACCCAGGGTAGAGGATTGCCTTGTTTCAGATGGTGGGAATGGAGACATAAGCACTTGTGTATTGCCTCTCCACCATTCTAATTCAATTGTAGGGAATATCTTTTTGTTGATTCTGTTCAAGGTGGCGGGGTCGGGGGGTTGAAACCTGTTCTTGATTCTGTTCGACAGTCCCCTGAGCATCAATATTATTCTCAGCTTTCTTGGAAGCGTTAGTCCCAGAGGATTTGCTTGAGGATGCATGAGAGGAAGTCAAGGGCACAG
>NW_008687455.1:42725-54432 GCF_000695815.1 Acanthisitta chloris | reverse complement strand
ATATTCATGTCAACCCAGCAATAGAAATGGATTCCACTCCCACATACCTTGACGGTATCAGAGTACATTGAGCCCCGGTATCAACCAAAGCCATATACCTTTGTGGGTCAGACGTGCTAGGCCATGGGATCGACACAGTCCAATAGATCCGGTTGTCCCTTTCCTCTACCTGGCTAGAGGCAGGGCCCCTCTCTTCTTGATCATGGTGCATATTGCTCCCCCCTGGGGAATATGCTCTTGAGGTCCCTTCAAGTGGATCCGTCATACTGTCGCTCCTATAGCTTTCAGTGTTCTGTCCATGAGAGACCAGATCAATGTTGACTCTAGGTGAGTTTCTTGAGGTATTTGTCCCTCTTTTCAGTTCACGCAATCGGGCTGCTAAGGAGGAGGTGGGTTTTCCATCCCACTTACTCATGTTTTCTCCATGCTCCTGAAGGAAAAACTACGGGTTACCTAATGGAGTGTATCCTCTCTCCCTGGCTGGGGGATGCCTCCTCCTAATGGCAGAGGGTCTCGTTGTTTCTGGCAAGATGTGGTAGATTTCTTCCTTAAGCTCCTTATTCAGTTTCTAATGGCCCTCTTTGATCAAGGTCCAGACTTGCTCAGATAACCTTGTTTCCACCGACAAGACATGGGTGTGAAATGTGGTGATGACTGTGTCCTCATAAATTCTTAGTTTGTTGACCAAGATGCTCACCCTGTCCTCGACTTCCCTCCACTGCAGTGTGGCCAGGTAATGGGAGTACATCTCTGGTCCAAAGTGTGGAAATCTCAACCACATCTGTGACGTGCACTGGACACCATCTGGGTTGTTAAGAAATCTCTCATTTTCTGAGGAAATGATCTCCAGCACAGACAATTCCCTCAGGAATCAGATGCCTTGTTCCATTGTGATCCATTTTCCTTGGTGCACCTTTACGAAGGTATCTATCTCTTACACTTGTCAGCAGTTGCTGCTAGAGGTTGAGAGATAATTGGGCTCTCCCAATCCCCTTGTCAATGACCGCATCTTGAGACAGGGATCCTAGTTGCCTGGCCTCACTTCCATCCAGCATGGTGTCGTTGGCCCCAGAGCCCCGATGCAGAGCAGCCAGGTCAGGATGGGCTTGTCTGTCTGGTGGGTCAATTCCCTCTGCAGCTCACACAGCTCACTCAGGGATAGAGAGTGAATGGCAATCTCTTCTGTTGGACATGATGGTCCTGCTGCATCATCATCAGTCACTATGCAGGTTGATTTGCTCTTTGATTTCTTCTTCTGAACAGGGGCAACTCCTACTGGTTTAGGCTGTTCTGGTTTGGTGATGGTTTGTGGGGAGTCACAGAAGGTGCCTTTGGTTTCTTCCTCCTTCTGAGGGTGATGTGCCACATCGAGCATTCTGACTTTAAGCATGGTATACATGGTACAGGCCATGCTAAGCAGAATCAACAACAATTTTATGCCTTCCTTGACATTCAGAGAGAACTCCATATTTACAAATACTGCTGTGTCAGGCCTGAAAGGCTGGAAAAAAATGTTCTTTACTCCTCCCCACCCAGGGGCTGGATGCAATTGATGAGGCTCCATAAGAAGAAGTCTAGAATAGAACCAGCAAACAAAATTGGGTATATACTCCAAATTATTTTCATTGCCTCAGAGGTTATCATGCAATAGATATAATATACCAATAAAGCAATTCTCATCCCATACCTGGGTCTACATAGCAGTATTACAACTGGCAGGTAGTTCCCCTTGTGTGGAAAGGTGTAGAGACTTAGACACAAGACCCATGTAAGCATTTTGAGCATCATAGCGAATAAGTGGCTTCCACAATACCAAATTGTAATTCTGACTTTTCTCAGTATTGTGCCCCATGTTGAGAACCATAATTTCTGCTGGTTTGGAAGCAAAACAGTGAGAGACTCCAAGTCAGAAATACTATTTAATAGGAAAAAAAAACCAATCAATGCAACAGTGCAAAAGAGAAACCACTGACAGATTCAGACAGCAATCTGACACTTTGTCAGTCAGGATCTTGGTAGTAGTCTGATTAAACGGTGCCTGCAGTCCTCTTGGAGTGATGGTTCTGTTGGAGCAGTGATCCTGAAATCTGGTCTTCACCTGAAGGTCCACTGGTAGCTCTTATCCTCTGGGAATCCAGCAGGCAAAGGGCTCTGTCCTGGTCCAAATCCCAGCTTATATCTATGTGGGAATGCTTGGCTCC
The DNA here is from genome assembly GCF_000695815.1 of Acanthisitta chloris. NCBI lineage: Eukaryota > Metazoa > Chordata > Aves > Passeriformes > Acanthisittidae > Acanthisitta > Acanthisitta chloris. The sequence goes on along the minus strand of NW_008687455.1, from coordinate 52,231 downwards.
CCCCCGCCATGTGGGAATGCTTGACTCCCCTCCTTGGAGTGCAACATCTCACAATGGAACGATGTCATTCTATGGGTCATGCATTGGTTTCCTGACAGGCCATTAAACAAAGATAGCCTCTTGAGGCCTCATCAGGGATGAGTAGGATAAAAGGATCACTGCCCCACCTGCTTTAACAGCTTGTGGAGATGATAATATAATACATACCATTGGTTACACCCTACATTGTAACCTAGGACAGGGGAAGATGGGAGATGGTCGGGACGAAAGGCTGCCTTATTCATATTTGATTTTATAGGCTATTGATAGTCTGTAAAAGACAAGATACTTTCTGGAAGCAAAAGACATCTTACCTTTACAACACTGTTTTGCTGTTTGTTCTGGAAAAGGCTGAGATGAAAGGCTGTTTAGAAAGGAAAGAGAAACCATTTACTTGAAAAACAAGTAGTCTCTTACAGGCAATCAGATGCTATTTAGAAAGGTTTCTTTCTGCAGGAGAAATAATATTGAACTAAACCCCTAACCTTATTGAAACAGAGTCAAGAGATTATGAATACCAACCTCTAAGGAATGAGCAAGCATATATGGGATTTCTGTTTGAACTATGATTTAATCTATGCTTTTATTACTTGTATTGGTAAAATCCTGTCTGTGTTGAAGTCACTGAAAAAGCAATGTGATTTTGCTCCACTTTAATTATATTTCCCTTTCAAAATACACTTGATAATTCTGGAATTCTGAAGGTGATAGTGTTTTGCTCATGTTTTTACATTATACTAGCCTGAATTAATAGGAATAAGATGTACCCCTCATTTATTTTTACTGATCCTGTAGTAAAGGCCCCCAGAAGAAAATAGAATGCATCTTATATGGGAGATAACTTTGATGATCTTCTCAGGTAGAGCTATACTTTATTTAATGAAAAGTGCAATGAACTCTCTACAAATCAGCATAAGGGAAGATTTTTTTGCCTTTATTCAATTTATTTTCTATATTTAGATTATCATAAAGTTCTACAGGAAGACTAAAATAATAAGATCTATAAAAAAACCTATTATAATTGGAGTGAACAGACAAGAAGACCCCAAGATATCCTATTATGAGGGGCAAAAAATTTTAAAGTTTTGCAATAGACCACATATATAATTTGAAAATCTGTAAGATTGATATATCTGTCTATCTATCTCTCTGTCAATCTATTCTTCTCCCACAAAGATAAAATTCCTCAGTCTAGGCAGAATTTCTTTGTTTTGACAATTTATTACTCTGGTATGATTTGAAATGTCAAAAAGGTATTTACTAACCAGCTGACTGGGGAGTATGACTGTAGTATAGGCTTTATAAGTTCAGGACACACTTATATCCATTGATCAAATGAAGCATTACAGTTATATGATAATTTAAAATTAGAAGGCATTTTGAAGTCTTTTTGAGATGAACAGACCCACAAAAATGTAAGACCACTTATCAACACTGTCACCAACCTTATGACAATTGCCTGTAAAAATAATACAGGTCACATCAAAATCTTCAGTAGCTAGTGACTTTGTTTAATCCATTTTGAGTGCCACGGTGGATCCAGTCCAGCCCAGGAAGAATGAATTGGCATAGATGGAATGACAGACATTAGGCGTAAGTACTTTTTATATCAAGCCTTTGGCAAGTTACTTGTTGGAAAAATCTGTTCTCATGAACACAGTCCAAAATCTGCAAGTTGTGCTACTGAGGCATATGATAACTTCTACTATCCAGGGATATGCTAATACATACAATCCTGGGATGTGCCAAACCATTGCAAGGATAATGGCTCATTCCAGATGCCAGTCAAGGTCCTTTTTGACAGCCTTAGGGCATTTCAGTATAAAAGCCGCTTTGACTGGGCTGTTCAGAGCAGAGGACCTTTTATTTTCACTCCCCACCCAACAGAAACTGTAAATAAACACTGAGTTAAAAGAGGATGGGACACTGTACAATTCCTCACATTCACTATGACTTATAACTATGCATTTACTGTTATGGTCTTGCTTGTTTGCTATTTTGTTGGTTTGTCAGGTTCTTGTTGTTATTAATCTCCCCAAATGCTGCATCTAACAAACCCCCATCTTCTTTCCCGTTTTTTATAGAGTATGAAAACCAGGCAAAATAACAAACACAAATGAAAGAAATATAAAATCATGGCAAAACAAATAGAAGAAAAAGTAGAAATAAGCTTTATAGTTTGTGTAGGTTCAGAACAATAAAGAGGGTTATTACAGATGAAAATAAGAGAGTCCATATGACTAGCTGCCACACATGGACCATTTTTCAGTGAAACCTTAAAGTAGGTGGAATGCTCCATTCAAAAATTATTATCCAGTTCTCAATTATTAGATTATGTACCAGATAAATTGCTTAATGTATGCCTAAAGCAATAGTGGGTTTAATTTCTGATGGTGATATTTATTTAAAAATGAAATTTATACAAACAGCTAAAAAATGCACAAAGACCTAAGAAGATGAATGGTCAGAGAGATGCTTGTTTTTCATGGAAAACTGAAAACAAAATATTCACAGATGCGAAGGGTTATGTGATCCACCAGAACAACACAACTGATAGATTTTCAGTTGGGTTCAAAGAGAAATTTTGGGAGGAAAAAAGTAACAATGAAACCTAAAAATACTGCAGGAGGTTTTACCAGTACATTAACTAGTAATTAACCTTAATTAAATCTAATTAATTTTTAAAATATTAATCAGATAATATTGTAAGTATTACAGTAATACTGTTTCATATTAAGAGAAATTATTAAAAATGGGAATATCTTAAAAGAATGTTAAGCTGATTTTTTTCATTATTTAAAGGTTTAGCGTATTTTTGCTAAAGCACACCATAGTTCTGGGCTACTGTGAGCAATCTATATGGTCCTCCTCTTATGATTTGTATGATGCATTAATATTGTATTAGAAGTTCAGTTGTATTCTAATCTAAGTTCACTAGCCACAGACACACTAGTTTGCTTTGTGAACATATTCACTTGCATTCTGAAAGCATAGGGTCTACCCAAGCTGAGAAGTCAACATTGTTTTCCAAGTCTAATTAAACTGATTGCAGGGACAAGCTAATGAGTCTGGGATTACGTTACCTCTTCTGAGTAATGTACTCCATAAAATATCAATTTACCTCACAATCATCAGCACCTTTTGTATATAACTGTGATATACACTGCTCAAGAAATTCAACTTTGAATGTCTGCATAATGCAAACAAGGACCTCAGGCAATGAATGGTTGGATGACTTTCATCAGGTGGCCTAGGAAGAAGCAAGGACTAGAACAATTTTCCCAAGTTTGACACTTGCACCTCACTCCTTGTTCATTTCTCTTTTACTTAATTTGTTTGGATTGGCACAAAGGTTTGCAGAAGAAACTTTATTGCCCACATGGTATAGCACTTCAGAATAGATGGTCATTTTGTCCTTGACAGCCAGGAATGTCAAGGGACCTATGAAAATACAGTACAGGCTTAATGCTAAAGTTTGTGTCTTTAGTTTTTATAGCCGTACTCTCACTAGAAAGTGAAAAAAAAATAATTAAAACATCTTGTGTTTACACAAAGAAAGGTTCCTCAGATCAGTTGACCTTGTTCTTAACTTCTTGTCAGTTCACACATTACACTGTGAATTCTTCCATATATCTGTGGGAAATCTTCACAGACTGCAGCGTGATGGAGAAACACTTAATGGGCCACATTGCAACAAAAACTGCTTTCTTTTACTTGCAGGCATGACTGAGGGCTCAAGTAATTGCATTTTCTTCTTGTAGTCCGACATTTTATTTTCTAAATTTTGCTCTTTGTTCTTGAGACTTGCTAAGCAAACAGAGCTGAGACTGAAGCAGAGGCAGCCTAGGCAAGGAGAACAGTCAGGACAAGGAGACTTGAATTCCTCCAATTTTCTTTACTGCTAATTTGGACTGTCATTTGCACCAAAATTAAGTATTGGCACCTGCTGGGCATTTCCAAGGAGTTGGCAAATGGAGAAAGCAATGATTTATTTAAACAAGAATTTAATCCTGATGACGACATAATTTTCAATCAAATTCTATAATGCTTATAGAGCCAAATTTGCACTTAAGTTAAATCTTCATGTACTAAATGTGGATATCCAAAAGAAATTATAAAAAGACAATTTTCTGTGACCACTCAGGAGTCACTTATCATACTTTTACAAAGATTTTAGGCCAGAAATCCCAGACAGTTTAATGAAGTAATTTTGGAAAATCATAATATCTCAGAGTATCGTACTCTCCTTGTAATCCATTGTCAGAGGACATGATTGAAGGTCCAGAGATAGGTCATTTATTACCTTATCAAAAATCCCTTTCCTCTCTGCTGAGGATTTATAATCGACCAAGAGACATGCAGCTGTCAGGATGTGGCCAGAAACACATGCAATGCAGGGCTAGGCAGAATACAAATGATTAATAAGATCGATCAGCAGTTTTTTATAAGATCAATCAAGGCAATTTGTCCTTGCACTTGGCTGTACAGGGACTGTATTTTCAACCTTTGAGGTGCCTACCAAAGTCCTTCTTGGTTTGTTTCTTTTTCTTGCTGTATCTCCTCTCCAAATAGATTTTAAAACTTGAGACAAAATTCATGGCTAATGTCAGTCTTGCAAATTACCATACAGAATCAGTCTCCAAAGGATGAGTAATTGAAATAACTGGGAATTGTGGAATCATAGAATATGCTGGGTTGGAAAAGACATCATCAAAGTCCAACTCCTGGCCCTGCACAGGACCACAGGAGTAATGAACATATCATATTTTGTCCATCCCTCTGCCTCTCTTTTACTCTCTGCCCTTTCCTTCCTTTTTCTTTCTGCTTTTCTTCCTATTATGCTGTAGTGATAAGGCAGTAGTTATCAGTGAATAATACAGCAATGTTAGGAAGAAAATAAGAATACCCTTTAAAATCATCATGGAAACAACTTAGATAATTTTAAGATAAAGGTTTGATTGTTGGGTGTTTTGTTTTGCTTTGTTTCTGGAGTTTTGTATGCTCCAGCACAAGCCTTTGGTCTTATGATGCCCTCAGGCATCTTTGTGTAGTGTGTTTGAAATAAGCTAGGAGGAATAATTTGAGAAAATTTTGCTGCAGTCAATCTGACAAAATGGTGACACGTGTTGATGGTAAAGGGTTACTTACTTGGCAAAACACCAATTAACTTAAATATTCTGCATTTGTGAGATGTTTATTCAGGACCAAATGCAGTTCTGATTGATTTACCTCTATGAAAATGAAAAATTCATATCCAGTCACTTTTGTGTCTCTTTCATTAAATTTTGTCATTAGACAAGGTAGGAAGAAAGGTATAATATGACTTCTCTAGTATATCCCAGCAGTCAAATTGTGCGGAGGCACCTTAACAAAGAAACCAACATGTCTGGTCAACAATTCTGTATTTCTCTACCTCTCAGTACAAATAAAGTTACACTATTTCATAGATTTGTAATTCTTTCCAGAAATTTAGTACATAGCCAAACACAGCTAAACTTCCTACAGAAATAGCTGTATAAAGTGACCACAGATCAGGAAATGAAGGCATCTGTTTCAACCAAACTACATATCTTTGATAGTATGTCCTCTCCTTCCTTCCTTCCTTCCTTCCTTCCTTCCTTCCTTCCTTCCTTCCTTCCTTCCTTCCTTCCTTCCTTCCTTCCTTCCTTTTTATTTTCTCCAGTTTTTAACTTCATGATGATTATCTTGCATCTGATAAATTGTGCCTAAGGAAAAGAACAACATAAAATTTAGATTTTACAACACTACTAATATGGGAGAATAAAAAGCCAGTGGGATTTAAAGTTGGACTTCCACATAAGTGCTTTCAGGAGTTAGCAGCATGCTAGGTTAACAGTATAGATTGCATTTATTAACATTTCAACAGGTAAATTGCACAGAAGAGGATGTTTCAGGATATTAGATATATTTAAATCATGAACTGCTTCCTTTTAATTTTGATGGAAATATGTACGATAATATTGAAAATGAAATTGTATCCACTTTATTTATTTAATCCAAAAGTTAATAAAGGAACTACTTTCCTAAAATAATAAGACTAAGAGTAGATAAAGTCTTTTTAGACCACCAGCACATATATCTCAAGTAGAGGATGGGCATGTTTTAGGGCTGGTCCTGATAAGAGGCTTTGTTAATATGGTGAACCTTCTCTGTCAGTCTCCAGATTTGTAAGCCTCACTTAGGCAATTAAGAGCATGTGTATGCACAAGGGCAATAGCATGACATTGATTTCTTTAGGTGCTCCTCTTCAAAATCAATGGAAAACTGTGTTTAAAAATTGAAGGCATGTTATGGTATTAGAATGCAATATCTTACTTTACAAAAGACCCTTAGGTAAAGTTTCATCATCTAGAGTTTAGACATCTAGCCAAACTAGCTATTTGAACTCCTCTCTGTGATCAGTGTAGTGAAATAGGTACTATTTTGTCACATGGAGTTTGATTTATTCTTTGTATGCAGTCTGAGAACAGTGAGGGAAACGGTAACCATTTCCTCTCATCGTATGCAAACATTTCATTCTTCAAATTGTTCTCTTTTCTCTGCTTCTCAGCAAGTACTCAAATCATCATAAAATCCAAATTTCTTCCTGTTTGCAAGTTTCCTATTAAAGTGTTTTGCCACCCTAAATCCAATGCCAACATAAGCCACAAGTAGCAATGAAGTGTAGTGAATCCAAATCTGTCCTGAGAATAATTGCTCAATAAAGCCAAGGTAAATTCTCATTTTTTTCAATACCGTCTAGTCAGTAGAAATAGTACCTAAAGCTTCAGACAAGATTTCAGCCCTGCTACATTAACTTCAGTAGATACTGATAGCAGAAAGTAGTCTCTGCCCTTAAAATCTTATAATCTAAATAGACAAGAAATCAAAGACTAGAAGGGAAGGACAGAGGCACAAAGAGATTAAGGGTGCAATCCTAGTCTTAGCAAAAAAAAAAAAAGGAAGTTTTGCTATAGCCTTAAATATTGCTAGGATTTCCAAACTAAATAGCTTTCCAAAGACACAAAACTAGGTGCACAGAGAAGCTGTGGCAGCCTCATCACAGGAAGTATCCAAGGTCATATTCAAGACCTTACACAAGTGATTGAGGAGCAAAAAAGAAGAGATGTCATGCTAGACCTTGTTGTTACCAACAGAGAGGAACCGGTGGAGAGTTTAGTGGTCCAAGACAGCCTTGACTACAGCGGCCATGAGGTGGTAGAGTTTGAGATGCTCAGGCCAGTGAGGAGGGCATGCAGCAAGCACCCTCCCTTGACTTCAGGAGAGCAGACTCTGGCCTCTTCAAGGACCTACTCAGTAGAGTCCCATGGGATATAGCCCTGAAGTGCAGAGGGTCCAAGAATGCTGGCTGAATTTCAAGGATTGCCTTCTCAATGCTCAGGGGCAATGTATTCCAACAAGAAGGAAATTGGGCAGAAACAAACAGAAAAACCTTTCAGAAGGTGGAAATGAGTAGCGGTGGCATGGGAGGTTGTAACAACCTACCTGTAGGGGGCGTGATGCTCATTATCAATTCTCACCAGACTGAACAAAGACACAGGACCATGTGTCAGGGAACTTTAGTTTTTATTGTACAGTCAGCATAATTCCAGCAACCAGTCCAATACTAAGACCCAAAAGGTTTTAACAAACAAGTTCTTCCATTTATACAATTAACTTCCATAACAGTAGACGATAACAGGCCCTTAATTTGTACAATACAGTACCGTACAGTAACTTCTCAATTCTTCTACCAAACCTCTTAAAGTTACAGGCTCCTAAGTCACAATACACAACCAGAAGTGCTGGCTAACAAGCCACAGCACTTTTCACAATCTTCCCATTCCACAACAAACATCAGTGAAGAGTAGAAGGGTAAAGTACAGTCAGCTGTGCTTTGTACAAGCAAAGCATAGAGAGAGAGAGAGAGAGAGAAAGACAGAAAAGAGAGAGAGCTAACACAGAAATTCACCAGTCCTTTGATCCCTCATTGGTCCTGCAACGTGGATATTCCAGATCTGGGGCAAAGCATGAGAGTGAAAGACAAAGCAAGGGGAGAGAGAGTGGGGAAGAAAGAGTGAGGCAGCCTGATCTATCCCTTTTTATAGGCAACCTGGTGTAATCTCTTGTGCAAACAAGATTTTTCACACCATTCTGTTCACCTCTGCACAGTAGTGCACAGTAGCCCTTTAAGCTCTCCTCCAGGAAATTAATTGGAGCAAAATGAGGGGGGCAGATTGAGCAGGAGTCTCCAAGTGAAGCAGGAATTTGGCTCAGAACAGTGCTGCCCCACCTCCGCAAGACCGTCTGCTCCAATTACATCTTATCTGTCATCAAAGTTAGAATGTTTGAGACAGAATATGCTTATGGTTGGTCCTCTACAGAGGTATACAGGGAAATTGTATGGGAAGCTAGGGAGAACATCAGGGAAGCCAAGGCCAAGTTAGAATTGAGTCTGGTCACATATATCAAGTGTCACAGGAAGGGCTACTATAGATATAATGCAAGTAAAAGAAAGACTGGGCATAATGTGGGTCCCCTCCAGAAGGAGATGGAAGACCTGGCTATACTTGATACAGAGAAGGCTGAGGTTCTCTGTGACTTCTATGCCTTGGTCTTCAATGGCAAGTGCTGTAGCCATGCCATTCAGGTCAAGAAAGGCAAATACAGGGACTGGGAGAATGAAGACCCTGTAGAGGATCACATTTGAGACCATTTAAGGAACTTAGAGATGTACAAGTCTATGGCACCTGATGAGATTTATCTGCAGGTCCCGAGGGAGCTGGCAGACAAAGTTGTTGAGCTGCTATTGATCATATATGAAAAATTGTGGCAGTCTGGGGAAGCCCCTGACAACCAGAAAAAAAGAAATATAACCCTCATCTTTTAAAAAGGGGAAAAGAGAAGACCCAGGGAACTACAGACCAGACAATCTCACCTCTATCAGACAAGATCAGGAGCAGATTCTCCTGGAAACTGTGCTAAGGTACATGAAAAAAAAAAAAAAGTGGCCATCAACAACAGCCAACATGGCTTTAGAAAGGGGAAATCATGCTTGATAAATTTGACGACCTTTTATGATGGGGTTACAGGATTGATGGATAGAGACAGAGCAACTGACATGATCTACCCAGATTTATGCAAAGTATTTCACACTGTCCCACATGACATCCTTGTTTCTAAATTGGAGAGACATGGGTTTAATGGATGGACCACAGGACTGGCTGGATGGCAGCACAAAGAGTTGTAGTCAATGATTGATTGTCCACATGGAGACTTGTGGCAAGTGGTGTCCCTCAGTGGCTGGTACTTTGGCCAACACCATTCAACATCTCTGTCAGTAAGATGGACTGTGGGATTGAGCAAGTTTACTGATGACGCAAAGCTGTGTGGTGCAGTCAACACACTGGAGGGAAGAGATGCCATTCAGAGGGACCTTGACAGGCTTGAGATGTAGGCCAATGCAA
>NW_008687455.1:34594-42649 GCF_000695815.1 Acanthisitta chloris | reverse complement strand
CTCACAGCAATCTCAGACACACCTACAGGCTGGATGGAGAACTGATTGAGTGCAGCCTTGCAGAGAAGAACTTGGACAATGAAAAACCCAACATGAGCTGGCAGTGTGTGCTTGCAGTCCAGATAGCCAGATAAATCCTGGGCTGCATCAAAAGGAGTGTGGCCAGCAGGTCAAAGGTGATTCCATCCCACTACTCTGCTCTTGTGAGACCACACCTAGAGTACTTCATACAGTCCTGGTGTCCCCAACATAAGAAGGACATGGAACTGTTCAAACGAGTTCAGAGGAGGACCGCAAAGTTCATAAAAGGACTGGATCACCTTCCCTGTGAAGACAAGCTGAGAAACTTGGGGCTGTTCAGCCTGGAGAAGAGAAGATTGCATGGGGAGTTCATAGCAACTTTCCAGTATCTGAAGGGGACCTACAGCTGCGGTAGGGTTGGATGTGATGATTTTTGAGGACTTTTCCAACGCGGTTGATTCTATGATTCTATGATACAAGGAAACTGGACAAGGACTCCTTTTTAGGAACTGTAGTGATAAGACAAAGACTAATGGTTAAAAATTAAAAGAGGTGAAATTTAGGTTAGATATTAGGAAGAAATTCTTTACTGTGAGGATGGTAAGACACTGGAACAGGTTGCTGTCCCGGTCTGATCAGTGGGTTTAGAGAAAAGTAAATTTGAATTACCCTGGGTAGTATGCCAGAGAAATAACAAAATTCTCTGCAGGTTCAGTAACAAATACTTTTTTTTTGCAAACTTTGGATCATCCAGGTAGAATAAGATACTTGACGAATTTTAACTTAGCAAACTTTAAAGCATTTAAGCATAGTGCCAACTTACACTTAGCACACTTTAAAGCATCCAGACAAAACAAAGCCCTAAACCAGGCATGGAACACAACACTTAGCAAGGCATTGACTGGATTCTTTTTGGTCAGTCTACAACAAATTTCGAGGAGAAAATAGGAGAATAATACTTGCAGGTATTGGCTAATAAGCCACAACACACCAGTTGAAAGGTGCTGGGTCACAAACCACAACATACCAAATTTCAAAGGTGCCGGTATGGCTAACAAGACACAACACCACTTTTCACAATCTTCCCATTCCCACAACGATCTTCAGTAAAAAGTAAGGGGTAAAGTATGATAGCCATGCTTTATCCAGGCAAAGCAAGAGGGAAGAGAAACAGAGACAAAAAAGGGAGAGAGGGAACAAAGAATATCACCAGTGCTTTGATCCAGTGTTGGACCTGCCTCATGGATAGTCCAGAACTGGGAAAAGCAAGGAAACTGAAGGAGAAAGAGAGGAAAAGAAGAAAGAGAAGGCTCAATCCTCTCTCTTTTATAGTTATCCTGGTACACACCTCTTATGTAAACTAGATTTTTCATGCTATTCTCTTCACAGGTGCACAGACAGCCCTTTCAGCCCTCCTCCAGGAAGTGAGTCAGGGTGGGAGGGGCAGGGCTGAGCATGAGTGTTAAGATGAATCAGGAGGTTAGCTCAGAACAGTGCTTCTCCTCCTCCACAGGACCCTCTCTCCAGGTCACATCTTACCTGTCATAGCAATCAGAATGTTTGACACAAAACATGTTTGTGCCTGGTCCTCCACAGCTGCCCAGAGAGGCTGTAGGTACCCCAGCCCTGGCAGTGTACAAGGCCAGGTTGGACAAGGCCTTGAGCAACCTGGCCTAGTGGAAGTTGTTCCTGCTCATAGCAGGGGGGGCTGGAACTAGATGATCTTTAATGTTCCTTCTGACTCAGATTGGTCCATGATACCATGAAACCTGTGCATGATCTTGGAAGCGCGTTCTTCAAGACCCACTTCTTGGATTTCAAAGCAATATAATTTCATACATAATTTACTAGGACTTTTTGACTTTTGAATTAAGTACACAGGGTGATTCTCCTTTCTTGAAATGACAAAAAATTAAAATAAAAAATAGGAAATAATAAAAAGGAGCAAACTCACACAGAGATTATCAGCTTCAGAAATATACTAACGGATTTTCAACCCATACATATTTGCTGATTCCAAGACTCTCAGGTTGCTATGTCATTTAAATAAGAAGGGTCATAGGCATTTTTAAACAGTATGTTAGCACAATAAAAAAACCCCACAGATTTGTCATATTTAATCATCAGTCTCTCTCTTTCCTTATTGTCTTTCTCCTGCTATAAAGTAGTTAGTGACTTCGGACTAGAGCAAAAGAGAAGAAAAAAGCATCCAATTCTTTTAACCTTTCAGCCCTCCACATGTAGTGGGAAGAGGGCAGAATTCAGTAGTGTCCCTTTAAATTGTCTTTGATTCCTGCATAAAATGCTTCTCCCAGGTTTTAGTGCCATATTGTAATGCTAAAGTGTAAAACTGCATCTGCTGAGGCATTTGGCTGGAAAAGCAACTATGTCAATGGCTGTCCCTAGCTGCCATCACACATACGGATTTTCTGTGTTCAGCTCTGCCATCTGGTAGTTAGACCTAAATTCACTCCTCATTGAATAAGGACTATCTACCATATCACACTTCATTCTATATGCTATCCCTTTTCATAGCCTTGTTTTATGAAATTTTATATAGTGTTTGTGTGTCCCATATGTGTGAAAATGTTGAAAGTGTTCAGAAATATTGTGAAAACACTTTCTCTCTGTATAGACCCCAGCTAAACACACACACATACATGTAAGTGAACATATGTATACACACACACACACAGAGCTACCTTCTCCGGGGAAGAACAATAAGAAATTCTACTTTAATACATGATGCTGTAAATGTACTACTGTTGATTAGAACTTGGAAATCAGCATAACAATCTATAAAGATAAACTAGTGTGATTTGGAAGGACCACTTAACAGTGTTATGAGGATATGGGTTAATATCCCTTCCAGTCTCTTTTCCTTATTTGTAACATCTTTGCTAGCAGCTTAATCTGGTAACATTTTATTCCCTCAGTACTATTTTTTAACAGGAATAAAGCACTCTGGTTTCATGGCTTCCTACCAGAGCAGGTGCAGCTCTGATCTTTAAATGACTTAGCCGTCTTTCCTTCTCCTTGCCAGCCTCTGCTTATTCCTTGCACTTGCATCAATATATAGGATGAATTGCTGGGACAGTGAAAAGTACTCTTACTTAGAAGATGAAAATCTTGGAGTCTGCAAGACCACTATAGATGTCAAGAGGGCTAGATCAAGGTTATTTTGCTTTAAGAGCCTTAAATGGGATGCAGTGAACTTAAATCTCTGCTGATGCCAAGACTCATATATTGCCAAGTCTACTACTGTCATTTTTTACTTTATGATGCTTTAGGAATTACGCTTGTCATTCGTGAAAACTTTATTTTAAATACATTCTAATTCTGAATCATTTGTGGAGTCTGAATTGCCCTTGTGTTGGCAAGGCAGAAAGGTGACTGCTAGCCAGCTCTGGTAAGGATGCATAGAAAAGAGTGCAAAAGCCTTCAAATATGAGCAACTTGTTATCTGTTTAAAACAAGTTTTCCATTTGTTTTAAAATTTTTGAGGGAAGGCATTAGTCTGGGATAGTTACTATGTTTTCGAAAGTAAATTAAAAGTTAGACCTAGCTCTTTAGGGCCCCACTTTTGCCACCATTTTCAGTTCCACTGAATGCAGTTTAGGATAGGCATAAATCATTCTTAGGTGGACATGGATTTGAAAAAGCTTTTGAATATATATCATGATGTCTTTAAATTCTGTGATATTATCAGGTACTCACTGTTCCCTTCCTCATGTAGGACATTTCTTTCAGCCCTGAGCTTTTGTTCGGACCTTGGTTTGATTCCAGCCTGCTTGAGTTCAGGCATTTAACTAAGGTCCATAAACGAGGCACTTTTGGCAGATGTAGATGTAGAAAGTGAGTCAAGGCCTTAGCAATGGGTGCCTAGGTCATTTTTATTGTCTGCAATGTACCTGAGACACCCATATCATTCTGGCACACATGCAATAAAGCTCCTTCTGAAGTCCCAAGCAAGATAACACAGGAAATCTGAAAGAACTCTAAATGTCCCTTTTTAGGCACCTGAATTTCATTCTTCCTGTTGCCTGCACAAAGTGATTCAAACTTTTTAAAATTTGAGCCTCAAGTGCATGTGTATTTTTTTTACTGTGACCAGTAACTTTCAAAAAGAGCACAAAAAAAACCAATAAATGGATAATCATAGCTTCTTAGCAAAATGCAAATATGACTTTTAACTGCAATATGTGATTGGTTGCAGAGACTTTCTAATGCTGTTCTAGCTGTGCTAACTGATCCAGGATATTAACACAGAATTGGCCAATATGACTTAACTCTTGTGGGAGACACATGTTTCTCTGCAATGGCAGCTGGAAAGCAAGTAGGATCTTAGGGCATCTCAAATGGCACTGAACACTGAACAGCCAAATCTCATGTCATTGAAATGGTGATGGAAGTAGGTACCTTCAGAAGGTAATCCATCTGACCTGTCTGATGCTTATTTCAGGAAAAAATAGGAACCATACTCTGAAAATACCTTATCATTTCCACAGACATGAAATGGATAGCCCATTCTAAAGTTAAACCTGTGGAATTTGGTGGAATTTGGTGAGATAAATCTCATACTGCTATCAGGTTAACCTTGAACAAGTGTGAGATACAGGAACAAACAAATAACAAACAATTAAACAAATAAACAAAAAGACCTGACCAGATGTCAAGAAAATGCATTTCATACATGAGCTGTAATGAAGTAAGTACAGATGTCCCAAAAGAAATGATGGAAGTAACTGATCTTTGAAAAAAAAATAATGTGTTGCATTAAAGACTTTGTAGTTATAATTCAAGGGAAAATCATATATTGGTGTGAGACAGAAAAATGGCTTTATATATCTTTTTACTCTATTCTATTTTCATTTATATGGCAGCTTTTTTTTCCTTTCTTTCTTTTTTTACTTACCCTCACCTAGGCATGTTGTTTGGTGTCTTACATCACATACATGGCTCTTCATTCCTTACTTTACTTGCATTTATTTATCTTCTGAAGACTGCATCACTACACAATCAAACAAAATTATTGAACCTTGAAACAGTTCTAGATTGCAAAGATGACACCATAGTAAATTCACATTTGAAATAAAGCCTAATCAAACATCATGAGAGGATATGTATCAAATCAACATCCCAAGTGTTTGCATTATAAACTTCATTTTTCAAGACTGTGTTTATATTATAAATGTCCAGTCAAGTTCACCTCCAGTGCAACTCATACCAAAGTCAGCTGAGTTATATTTAAAATCACCTGGAGACTATTTATGTATTACAGGATAGTTGAATTTATCTTTTAGCTTTATCTTTTGTAATATTAGAGGTGGAAAAAGATTGTAGTAAGTTATGTTTGTAGTATTAGATGAAACTAACCATTTTTTTCTTTATCTAATTTCTTACTTAGATATGAATAAACAAATAGATAAAACAAATAAAACAATATCATCGATAATATTAGAAATTTTGAAGGCGTGTTTGTTGCTTTTTTTTTTCCTGCCCTACCAAAGCAAACAGTCAATAAATAAATCCGTTGCTGACCTGAATGGAAGCTGAAAAATGAAGCTCCAAACCTATAATAAGATCTGAGATGACAGGAAATTTAAAAATAATTGAAAGTCTCTTTACTCATCCTCAGTATATATTTTAACAAAAGATATTGAAACTTTAATTTTGCCACTCAATTTACACTTCTTACCAGATTCTTCCTCTTTATGAACCTCCTGGAATCTATTTTATGGACTTCAGCTCTACAAAACATTGTCCTTCAGGAGCGGCAGATGCCACTGAAAAGCAAATGCTCTTGACAACTTACCAAAAAAGAGCATTAATTCATCTAGTTCTTAAGTGCACCTTGTCTCTGCATCTTCAGATTCCATGGAGATGGAGGGAACAAAACCAGTTCTGCCTCACACAAGAGTGCTGATATTGAAATTCTATTCAGGCCTTAAATTTCTGAGGGCTGTATGAAAAAAAAAACAAAAAAAAAACCCCAAACAAACAAAACACAAACAAACAGAAAAATATAACACAAACAAACAAGCCAACAAACCCAACACAACACTCCCCAACTCACTATCTCCCCCACTGACCAGTAGAACTCTTTTGCTTACAATTTTCTTATACTTTCTTGGAGAAAATATTTGAGATGACAGGATATATATCACATCATACAGTGGGATTATCATGATTGTTGTCTCCTCCCAGCTGAGCGTGTGTGTTTAGAGATGAAGAGGAAAAGCATCTGAAAAGGTTAGCAACTTTTTCAATCATGCCAGCAAGAGCTCAAGCAGGAGCCAGAAAAAAGAATAGCCTTGCATTCTAATCTTTTATAAGTTTAATATCATTATTATTTCCAATAAAACTGTCAGTCTTCCTGAGAAATTTCTGAATAATGTGATATCTAACACTTGTTTGAGCTGGAGGTTGGACTACATGATCTCCTGATGTCTTTTCCAACATAAATTATTCTGTTATGCTACCACCTTATGTTGCAATGAAGTTCACATCAAAACCATAATATAGTCAACAGCTGTAAGATACATGTATATACCAGAGACATGCAAAAAAATGGAACTTTATGCATGGTTAAGAATCAACAGTTGGAAGGTCTGTCCTTGGGATCCCAGCACAGTTACTGTAGGTTGGGACTGGAAGTGGTTCATAGAAGTTCCTAAGGGAACTTCAGCATCTGTATCTGAATATTTTTGCTTTTGACTGCTGCGATTCAGATTATCTTCCAGTACTTGGGACAAATTTGTTATTGTCTAAGGAGATGCATCTGTAGGTACTGCAGTTGAACTGCATGGTTGCTGTACTGACCACTCATAGAACAAGTAGCTGTTCTCCCTCCTCTGCCTCCCTCAAAACCTTGTATGACATGGACAAGTCATATCTCTTTTATCTGTCTTATGAGGTGAGAAGTAAAAAGGATAAGACCTGTCCAGAACTACAGCAGTATCATCATAGACAGAATATCCTTTAAGAGTTTGCAATAGAAGACCTCTCTGACTATGACATCCAGCCAGTTAAAAGCTAAACGTCTCTCCCACAAGGACCAGGGTCTGGGTCTCAGCCAGGCACAAGACAGGAGACAAAGGTGAAGAACAGGGGTCAAAATCAGGTCTGAGGACCCTAGAACAACAGTAGAATCATAGAATGGTTTGGGTTGGAAGAGACTTTAAAGACCATCTAGCTCCAACCTCCTCACCATGGGCAAGGACACCTTTCACTAGACCAGGTTGCTCAAAGTCCTGTCCAACCTGGCTGTGAAGATTTCCAGTAATGGGGCAGCCACATCTTTCCTGGACAACCTGTTCAGTGCTTCACCACCCTCACAGTAAAGCATTTCTTCCTAACATCCAATTGAAATATCTCCTCTTTTAGCTTAAAATTGTGCCTCCTTGTCCTATCACTATCTGCCCATGTAAATGGTTTGTTTCTCCCATACTTTTTGAAACACTTTACCCCTTTTTCCACCCTGCACACTTCCAATTTTCTCCACAAATATTGCTAAGCTTTATGAACTTATAGGTACAGCAAGAGAAGACATTTCACAACTGTTTCATACCCCCAGCAGTGTGCTTCACAGACAGTTGTCTGCTTTGTCTACGCTTACACATGGAGCCCTGACTCACTGATGAAATATTTGCAAGCATTTAACAAGACAGTAAATAATACCCTATCTGTGCTGAGCTGTCATTTCTCTTGCTTAATTAGAGCAGGGACAAGCCGACATTCAGCATGTTTTAAGTTGCTTGGACAAATGTTGTGTTTAACCTTAAAGAGGTAATTTGAACATATACATGCAACTACTTCACAGCTGTCTTAATGTATAATATATTATAAATAGTATAAATAAATAGTGAGCAAAAGTATGTTGCAGCATTCTGGCTTTTAAAATGCTTGTATACACACTTTTTATAGAAGCCAGTCCTAAAAAATCACAAGGTGAAGATTTAAATAGTCTATACCTCTCTAAGCCAATGCAGGATGCCAAGGACTCACTTCAGAGGAGAAAAGGGCATTCTTGAG
>NW_008687455.1:3442-34554 GCF_000695815.1 Acanthisitta chloris | reverse complement strand
AGTTTGGGTCATGGCAATGTGAACTTCAGAGGAAGGATGCATAGAATTGCATAAATAAATCACAGGAAAATGTAATGAGAAAATATGTATCATGATGTAAAGCAAATGTCTATATGGAATGTCAACAGAACTTAATAATTCAATTCAGTGAAGGTCTGTGTAAGGGAAAGCCAGTGATCTGTGTACTCTGTACTATGAGACGTGAAGGATCATGTGAGTTTATTGCAAGTTAATATACTATTCAAATGCTTTGTTCATTGATTTACAGCACCTCTGGATCCAAATAAATAAATAAATACAGTTCATTATCTTCTTGTTTGTAGGATGTGAGATGCCCTGTAATCAAGAATAGATGTAGATATTCATTTCACCTCAAGGTCTTACTTAAAGAAACATGATGCACTTGGGTGGATGTGCTCCTGGATTTGAAAGCTGCAAGGATTCTTGAGGCTCCAGCACAAACAGGATTGGGGAAAGTGGATTATACTTCAACTATTAACACTGACTTCTTTAATGAAGTATTAGAAACAAATTTTCAGGATTTTTTATCCTCAGACTGGTTTTCAGAAAGAAACAAGCCTCCAGTAAAGCTGAACTGCTGTGAAAATTTACTCTAGTCATATCAACCTCTTCTTTTTTTCTCTCTTTTCTTTATAAGTCTGATAAGAACACCCTGATGCAACTCTTCCATGGGAAAGAAGAATAAAATCCTGCCTCCTCTATTTATTTCTTGGGAATTTCAACTAAGCCTTTGTCCTGGGAGTACTCCAAGCCTGAGTGTTGGACTTAGGTACTCAAGACATATGGCTACTGATAATAGCACATGGGTAGGTTTGCCTCTTCTGAGAAACTTCTTGTTTACAAGCAGCATAAGCCAAAAAAGGCAACAGGTGAATGAAGTCATCTGTCAAGCCCATTGTTGAGTCTCAAAGAAGAATTGGTATCTGAAAATAATATCTATCAAATTTGAAGCACTGTTCTGCTACTGATGAAAACTCAGTGTACTGAGATCGGTATGGTAAAACCAGTATCACATCATGCTCCAATAATCTGTGTCTTTTGACATGAGAAACTCTTTCTCTTCCCTTTTTGTAGGTGAAATAAGATCGATAGCATTTCATAAGTTATTTCTGGGCCACATGCCAAAGAAAATGCTCAGTTAAGATTAGAGAAAAACATACTTTTCTGGCATTATTGTTACAATAAAATTATTGTTTCCACTTCTGCTATTACATGATAATGAAGTGTTAACTTTGAATATATTAAAGGCAAGATTATGTTGTTTGAACAGAGGCATCTACTGAGATGACCTATGAAGTCTGGAACATCAAAATGGGAATGACAAAATATTATATATAATTTACTTGAAATCTAAAGTGTTCCAGGATGCTGCCTGGAGACTATGTAAAGCAAGCAATAAACATACAAAATCTCATGAGTTATCAAGCTCTGATTTGGCTATTGAGTAGTTATCTGAATTTAAGAAAAAAATGTTCTTATGAATACCTTTAATCTTTCATTATATTCTTATTTACTGCCCCTATTTTTGCATATACATACTTTGACTTTTCTCTACATCTGTCCTAGGTTACAATGTAGGATGTGAACAATAATATATATACTATTATCATCTTCACAAGCTGTTAAAGCAGGTAGGGCAGTGCTCATTGTTCTGTTGCATTTTAATTTTTTTTCCCTATTAAATTGTATTTCTGAATTGGAGTGTCTCACTGGTTTGCTTTCAAACCAGCACACTTTTGGCAACCAACGTGGGGCAGGGTACTGAGAAAAGTCAGAATTACAATTTTGTACTGCAGAAGCCACCTATTTGCTATGATGCTGAGCATGCTTACATGGGTTTTGTACCTAGCTCTCTATATATTTCCATACATGGGGTACTACCTGCCAGTTGTAATGCTCCTGTGTAGATCAGAGTATGATGTAAAAATTGCTTTATTGGTCTATTGTGTCTATCACATGAAAACCTCCGAGGCAATGAACATCATTTGGAATATATATTCAATTTTGTTTGCTTGCCCTAGTCTAGGCTTCTACTCGAAACAATCACCCCCAGCCCCTGGGGGGAGGAGTAAAGAACGTTTTTTTCCAGCCATTCAGGCCTGACACAGAAGTTTTTGAAAATATGCAGTTCTCTCTGGATGTCAAGGACAGCATAAACTTGTTGTGGGTTCAGCTTTGTCTTCTCGGCATGGCCTGAATCATGTATACCATGCTTAGAGTCAGATTGCTTGATGTGGGATATCATCCACAGAAGGGAAAGAAGAAAAGCAGCAAGGCAGCAGGTACCATGTCTATGCAGACTGTGCTGGTTTGAAAGCAAACCAGTGAGAGACTCCAAGTCAGAAATAAAATTAAATAGGGGAAAAAACCCAAACCCAACTTCTCGGCATGGCCTGAATCATGTATACCATGCTTAGAGTCAGATTGCTTGATGTGGGATATCATCCACAGAAGGGAAAGAAGAAAAGCAGCAAGGCAGCAGGTACCATGTCTATGCAGACTGTGCTGGTTTGAAAGCAAACCAGTGAGAGACTCCAAGTCAGAAATAAAATTAAATAGGGGAAAAAACCCAAACCCAACAAACAACAAATGGTACAAAAAAAAAAACCACTGTCAGAGTCAGAAAATAACCTGACCCTCTGTCAGTCAGGGTGTTGGTAGTAGTCCAATTAAATGGTGGCTGCAATCCTCCTGGAGTGTTGGGTCTGTTGCAGCAGTGATCCTGCAGATCTGGTCATTTCCTGAAGGTCCAGTGGCAGCTCTTGTCCTCTGGGAATCCAGCAGGCAAAGGGCATCTGTGCTGATCCAATCCCTAGCTTATATCCCTGTGGGAATGCTTGGCTCTCCCCCTTGGGGTGAAGCATCTCACAATAGGACAATGTAATTCTGTGTATGCATGGGTCCCTGACAGCCCATTAAACAGAGATAGCCTCCTGAGGCAGCCATCAGGGATTAGGAGAAACTGATCACTGCCTCCACCTGCTTTAACAGCTTTTGGAGGCAATACCATTGGTTACACCATACATTATAAGTTAGGACACAGATTGACAGAGAAGAGAAAGAAACCAAAGGCACTATCAGCATCTCCCCACAAACCGTCACTGATCCAGAACAGCCTAAATTGGTTGCAGTTGTTCCCATTCAAATGAAGAAATTAAAGGAAAATTCATTCTGCAGTGACTGACGAGGATACTGCAGGACCCTCACACCCAGCAGAAGAGACAGAACTGGACATCATCACTCACTCTCTATCCTTGGGTGAGCTACATAATCTGTGGAGGGAATTCACCCACCAGACAGATGAGTCCATCCTGACCTGGCTGCTCTCATGGACGCTGCAGTCAACGACAACATGCTGGAAGGAAGTGAGGCCAGGCAACTGGGATCCCAGTCCCAGGATGTCGTCATTGACCAGGGGATTGGGAGAACCCAAGAAACTCTTAGCCTCTGGTGGTGACTGCTGACAAGTGCAATGGACAGGTACCTTTGTAAAGAAGACCTCCAGGTACACCAAGGAAAATGCAGCACAATGGAACAAAGCATCCTATGACTGAGGGAACTGATAAACGAGAAGGAAACACAAGCTTTCCTAGGTGCCGTAGGCCTTTGGAGAATGCACATTCCCGAGTACAGCCAGATCGTGAGCTGTCTCTACCTGGTCACCCACAAGAAGAATGATTTCCACTGGGGCCCTGAACAGCAACAAGCCTTCTCTCAGATCAAGCAGCAGATCGCTTATGCGGTAGCTCTTGGCCTGGTCAGGACGGGACCAGAAGTGAGGAATGTGCTTTATTCCACAGCCGGGTGCCATGGTCATGACCACTGGGACTCTGGAGCTGGAGCTACAGAGGATCCAAAGCCAACTACACTCCCACAGAGAAGGAAATCTTGGTCACCTAGGAAGGAGTTCAAGCTTACCTCATTCAGAAGTAATAGCCAAAGAGGCACAACTCCTCCTGGCACCCCAACTGCTGGTGCTTTGTTGGATGTTTGAGGGAAGGGTTCCTTCCACACATCATGCCACTGACACCACATGGAGCAAATGGATTGCCCTCATCACACAGCGCATCTGTATTGGAAACCCGAATCATCCTAGGATTCTGGAAATTAAAACAAACTCGCCTGAAGAGGAGACTTGCATTATCTTTTGAAGAAGATGAAGAGCAAGTTGCACGTGCCAAGGAAGCCCCAGCATGTAATGAGCTACCACAGACTGAGAGACAATATGCCCTCTTCACTGATGGCTCCTGTTGAATTGTAGGAGCTAATCAGAAATGGAAAGCTGCAGTATGGAGCCCCACACGACAAGTTGCACAAGCTACTGAGGGACAAATTGGATCAAGCCAGGTTGCAGAGCTTAAAGCTGTCCATCTGGGCTTGGATATAGTTGAATGAGAGAAGTGGCCAAGGCTCTCTCTCTACATGGACTCGTGGATGGTAGCTAATGCTCTGTGGGGATGGCTGGATGGGTGGAGATCTGTGCTGCCAGTTCCCAACTGGCAGCACAGAGGGAAACCCATCTGGGCTGCTGAGGTTTGGCAGGACATTTCTGACTGATTAGAGAAGCTGACCGTGAAGGTTCAACATGTGGATGCACACCAAGAGTTGGGCTAGTGAAGAGTATCACAACAATGAGCAATCAGAGGAGATCTACAAGATCACTACTCCAACAGAATCATCACTCCAGGAGTACTGCAGCCACCATTTATTTGAACTTCTACCAACACCCTCACTGACAGGGTGTCAGGTGGCTTTCTGCCTCCGTCAGTGGTTTCTTTTTGTACTCTTGCATTATTTTTTTTTGCCTGTTTTCCTATGAAATTGTATTTCTGACTTGGAATATCTCACTGGTTTGCTTTCAAACCAGCACAGCAACATAACAATCACTTGTGGCAATTACAGAAGAAAAGGAGAAAATATCACCTCTGTGTGACAACAAGGAAATGAGGTCTGACTGTATATCCTGAGCCTGTTTGTCTGTCAGTTAATCAGTATATCTGTCTCTCTATGTGTATTTGCAAACCGTCACTAGTATAAAAAATTTGCAGTGTAGACATACTTCTGCAGTAGTTTTGTCTTTGAAGGCAGTCCAAATCCTTTCCGCTTTGGAGATTAAAGTTACCCCTTATTGTAATTCATTGCTGTAAGAGTAGTGGATCATTTTAGAAAGTGTTGGAGCAGAATTTTTAAGTATTTTATGCCTCATATCTTGAAAGAAAATAAAATCCTATTTAATTTCAGAACCTGCTAAGTTTCTGAACATGCTGTAGAAGTACTGTGCTCTATTACTGACATTTGAAAAGCCTTTTAATCCCTCCATGTCTTGGCTACCCATCTAGAAAATGGGTAGTTTAGTATGTCTTTCCTGTCTACTTACTATGTTGTCTTTCTGGGCAGGGCCAATGTCCTGCTGAGTACATATATCACCAACCACTGCAAGGCCACAATTTCTACTGGATTTTCTGTGAGCCAGTGTGGCTTAATAAACATAAAATTCATCATAGAAATCCTGCTAATAATTCCATTTTATTTTTAATTTCTAAAGGGTATCTGTTTTCTTTCCCTTTCAGATGTTTTGGCTAAATTCTGACTTCAGTGGTGGCTCTTTTTTTTCTGCCTATATTCTGCTTGTTGCTCTTGGGAGAATAAGCATGATACAAGGTTAAGCAATCATGAATGAATATTTTCGATGTCCCATTACAAGTTGACTAGCTTCTCAAATGAATTTGCAAACATTTTTCTTTTATGGTTCATAGGTTTCTTCAGGTCTTATGGAACTCCCAGTGCTCCACAAACCTGTTCTTATTCTGATTTATACTTCTGCATTATTTAGACATTCAAAGCACTGCAGAAATGTTCAATAATGGAGCAAGTGACAAAACAACACAATGAGATCCATAAGTACCGCTGATTTCCTTTGACATATGGAAGTTTTCTTGCAAACCCTACAGAAAATAGCAAGAACCTACATCTATGCCTCATGGCCTCCAAGACAGTAAACACTGTTAAAAAAGTTTATAAATATATTCCACTCTAAAGTACCCAAACTACTGTGTTTAGTTCAGTCATTTCTGACTGAAATTAAGAGTTTAACACTGATATTGAGTAAAAATATTCCCAATATTTCAGTGCTACCTTGGAGTCTAGCTATGAAGCAGGTGCCTATCAGTATTGTTCTCTAAATTAGTTGTTATAAGGTAGTGACATGATATGAATTGTGGGGTCTTCTAGGAACTGAAACACAGAAAATAATTTAGGTACCCCTCCCCTCCCTTCTTTCTTCCCCTCCTTTCCCTTCCCCTTTTCCTTAAATTTGGTTATCTTGGTTTATGTCATATTTGAATGAACTCCAGTTGTAGTTTATATCTTTGCCTTTTTCTTTTTCTGAACAATGACAGATGATCAGTTTATTTTTAAAAATTGTCATACAATTAGACAAATGTTAATATTGGCTTTGAACATAAAAGAACACTGACTATCAGATTTACTATACTAGATTTCTAATGTCTAGATGCATATTTTGACTAACACATTAGGAAAAATTGAGAACAATATACTGACATTGCCATGTTCCACTGTTAAAATCCAGCATATTGTGAAGGGAGAGTCTAGCTTTAAGAAGTGCTCTGATACTTTCACTCTGATACTTTCTTAGGCAGATATGCTATTGAGTTTTTCTTGTGGAGACATTGAAATTAAAACATCATGAGTGCACAAGCAATTGTTTTTTTAACATAACTACAAAGGGATAACTGAACAGGATGAACACAGGTAATTAATAAGATGCTTGGATTATTCATATAATTCTGATTCCCATTCTATGCTTATCTGCAGAGCCTCTCAAATTGAACCCAGTATGTGTCTGTGCTTTATCCCTTGGAATGATTTGTCAGATTTCAGCCTTCCAACTCCTGTCCTCTTCCTTAGTACTCTGCCTCAGTAATCACACAGTGATCGGCAGTGAAACTGCAAGTGAAACTCCAGACCACATGACCATCATGCTACACTGAAAACACAGAGACAGAGACCACATGCCAGAGTGCAAGAACAGCCAAGTGGCAAGGTGACAGATAATGTCTCCCTTGAAAAGGATAAATTAGCAGAGTCTTATTCTTTTCTTCCTGCCAGTTTCCAGGGGTGAAGCCTAGTGACAGCAAACTTGGCATGTATCTATCAACAGGAACACATCTGCAGCACTGCCAAGCTTTCGAGCCATCATACCTCCTAGATATTAAGTATGGTGCAGAAATAAAGGCCAGGACTTGATTCATAATCTGGTACTAAACAAGTGCAGGGAAGAATCCAAAACATAGGAACCCTGTATTAAAATAAACTTAATTTATAAAACCAGTGTATTTATTTTAGTACAAATCTGCTGAAGACTCTCAAGTAAAGCAGACATCTGGATTTCACCAACCTACTTTTAGAAGTGATTGCAGGAATTAAGAGACAACTGAAGACCTCTCTGCGATTAGGACATATAAACATATAAGAAAGGCGTCTTGGACACCCTGGATCATACTGCTCCCCTGTTCCTTTGCCCATGCAATATTAGAGGTTATTCCTTTCAATTGCTTTTCTGACAAAAAACAACATATCATTACTCTGTTGATTACAGACCCAGTTGTAACAGGCAGTTTGTTTCAGTTCACGTGACATATTTCTTAACTTCGATCTTTAAGTCTCAAGAGTATGTGGGAAACTAATTCAACTGATTTCAAGAGGCTTCTCCAAAGTTACCTAGAGACCCCACGGTGTACCCACTAAAGTGCTGAGTTTGTACTTTCTTTCCTGGTCCACAAATTGCTCTTCCAGTATGCTCCTCTTTTAATCTGCATTACTAAAGTCAAGACAAAGAATATCCAGCGGACTTATGTATGTCCAGTTTATATGTTGCCTGAGCTCATCCTCTTCCAAGGAGGGTAAGTCTTCCTTCCTCCAGACATTTTGTCTCTTTTGGGGAGTCTGTGACTCCTAAAGAAAAGTTTTAACAGTAAGAAATAAAATGAAGATGGGACCAAATATCTCAACCTTTATCATGTCATTCTTTTTTACTTCCCTAGCTCCATTCAGCAGTGAGTCCATATTTTTGCATTATCTTTCTGTTGTGAATGATTCATCTGCAGTAACCTTTGCAGCTGTTGTTCATGTACATTACCAGATTCAGCTTCACATCGGCTTTGGCTTTTTTAACCCTATCCCTGCATACTTGGACACTGTCTCAGTATTTCTCTTGTGTGACTTGACCTTACTTCCAGTTTCTACACTTCCCTTTCTACTTCTGAGGTTTGGCCTTGCTTATCCACATGGGTCTTCTGCCACCCTTGTTTGATTTCATGCAAGTTGGGATGGGGCACTCTAGAACATTAAGTTAGTGATCTTATTTAACCAGATATCTCTTCTGGACACTTCTTCTCTCAAGAGCCATATCTCAATGGATTCATCCAAGCATAACCCTAAAAAAGATTGAAGTATGGCATTCTGAAGTTCAGGGCTGTTAGCTCACTATTTGCCTTGCTAGCTCCTGCCAGGATGCTGAAAACAATTATCTTATTGCCACTACAGTGAAGGTTGTTCCTGACTTTTGCATCCACTGTGAGGTTTTCCTGATTTATATGCATGAGGTCAGCAGATCACCTCCCACTATCAGCACCTCAGTCCCCTGTGTTTGAAAAGTGTCATCAATGCACTTCAGAAACCTCACATATTGCTTGTGTCCTGTTGTACTGTCCCTCCAGAAGGTATTGAGATGGTTGAAATTCCTCATGAGGAACATATCTTTCAAACATGAAAATTATTCTGCTTGTCTGAAGAAGGCCTCACATACTTCTTCCTGAGTAGGCAATCTGTCACAAGCAGCCACAACATCACTTGTGTTGGTCTGGTTGTTAATCACAAGTTACACACTTGCAGACATTATCTATCTGCACCTAGGCAACATTCCAAACATTCCTACTGCTCTTGTACATCATAGGCAACTCTCCTTGCTCATCATCCCACCCTGTCCTTCCTAAACAATCTATGTCCATTCACAGCAGCACTCCAGGCATAGTAGCTCTCCCACCAGTCTTTATGATTCTGATAAGACTGAGGTGTCCTACCCAAATTACCCTGCACATTTTCCTTGTCAAACTAGCTCACCATTGTCTTTCTTTGATTCAGGATCATCATTCTCCCTGGTTAGGTTTCCGTAAGATTTCCCTCAAGTGAACCTCCCTCCAAGCTTCATGGAGATAAGAACTTATGCATGAAAACCGCTGTGAGGTTATAGGAATTAAAAGCCAAGTTGTACAGCAATCATAATTCTTCAGAAGCTGAGTTAATTGTGTTAATATTCTCAATGAAAGCTAGTGTTCTTTCCTGAAGATGCGACATCTTCCTATTTCTGTCAGCCACTACTCTGTCACTGCACTCTCTATGGACTGGCATAGAAATTCAGCTGCCCTTTCATTTACCTGTTAAATGTCTGGCATTTTCCTCTGCTGAACTCCCTACCTGCTGTGTGCCTGGTGTTGTTTCCTGCTGTCTACTCCACCTGTCCACTTTACTCTTTTATTTCCTCCTTAAATGTTAACACGGCACAGATGGGCTCTTACTGCCTGACTTTCTAATGGAGCTGTGGAATGTAAATAATACTTTGGAATTTAAAAAGAAAAAGAGATGAGCAGCCACTAAAACACCAAAGGAAATAAAGATATGCATGCAGTGCATCCATGTCTCTGTAAGCAACACAGTGAAATAGCTCACTAGAATGTTTATTATTGCAATATAGAAGCATCAAGAGTCCTCAGACAACACAAACACTTCCATGCAGAAAATGAAAACAAAAGTAAATGATTACTTTTTCACATCAGAGAGTAAATATAAATTTGCCACACACACAAATCCATTTCAGGGTGAAAATTAAAGGTTCTTCAGGGGTAAAAGAAGACTGTTCTTTTGCTTTGAAGTCCCTAGCCCATATTAGGAGTAAAATAACCACGGCATTAATGATCAGACATTCCAAAAATTTTTATCCTTTGGAGTGCCCTGTCATTTTCACATTATCATCCATTCAGAGAGCAGGTGCAGCTGCTGACATACTCACAGCTGCCTTATCTCTCTTGATGTGTACCTGTTCTTGCTTAATAAAAACTTCTGTCTGGTTTGGCACCACCTCCTGTCTCCTTTTCCTTCCTTGTCTGAAACTGCTGTATGCCAAAGAGGACAAAGAGATGTCCACCAGGATATTTTAGGCAGCTGGATAGCTGTGGTTGTTTTAGTTCACAACTGTAAGATCCCTATGAGACAATGCAGCTGCTACACTGAATGAGCTGCCACTGGAAGGTCAGTTTTACCCTCCAACCTTAAATACTCCAGAACATTAAATATCTAAAAAAAAGTTATTTGTCTCATTATGCTGAAAAGGTTGAGAAGTCTCACATCATGCTTTTAAACCAAGACATAACTGAATGTGTGAAAGTAGACTATCACTCCAGATTTGTTCATAATACTATATATTCATTCTGTTGAACAGAATCCTGAGCACTTTGGCATGGCCAAGATACCTGTGCCTTCATCTCACTTGATGCTTTTGTCCTCTAGATGCAGGAAACTGGAATATGCTAGCTCTACTTTTATGTTTTGGAGTTGAAAAAGAAGAGAAAGAAGAATGCAGTATTGTTACTACACAGAATTCTATGAGACTGAATTAAAAATCATGCAGTTTGAAAACAAAATAAATTCTGAGCCATTTTATTTGCTTATATTTGAGATGTAACAATTGCCTTTCACTTCTTTTTCCTGCTTTTTTAACACCTAATTACATTCCTCCCTTCTTCATCCTGCTCTTCCCCCTCCCTGTCTTCCTCCATCCCTTTCTCTCTGAAAATTTAAAAAATGAGCACAGCCCAGCAAGACAGGACTAATCTGCAGCTCTCATGAATTCATCAGTGTCCTGCTTTGCTCTACTATTTCTGTGCAAATTTCTGTAATTTTTTTCAGTTTCTATTTGCTCATCTACAAAATTTCAACAATGTACGGACAGCCTTTATACAAGTATTGCAGAATTCATAAATCAATAAATAAAGATAACTGTAAAACCAGAGGACTGAAAATAATATCTGAAATTAAGTCATGACATACAGCTCTGCTTATAAATATGCCATTTCACATCTTAAAAATACTTTTTACCCATCATGTTTCTACAAATAGGTTATTCTACATTTTCAAAGCTCAGGAAACTAGCATCTATGCTTTAATTTTAAACTGAAATTGAATTTGTTTGAATAAAATTTTATGTTATGTATTAATTTATTTTCTTTCAATTCCATTCTTGTATTTGCCATCAAAAATCCTTGGATGTATAGACTGAAATGTTATTCCCCTCTCAGCCTTCATACAGTTAAGTCAAATTCAAGTTTAAACCTGATTTTCTTATTTTTTCAGTGTATTTCTTCTGATGTTTCCAAACTTTTCTTGTAAAAGGGTGTCCAGCATGGGATTCCAACATCCAAATAAAACTATTAAAGCATATAGTACTTAAAATATTTTGCCTGATAAGTAGCACCTTACAATTACATCAATCTGTTTCACAGATGCAGCAGACTCATTATTCATAGATATTTTATCATCAGTTAATATATTGCTTTCCTCTTTTTTGGTCATTTCTAGTTGATTGCCTACCAGCTTGTAGAATTATCAGTTCTTGATCACCAACTACATTTTGCAGACCTAAATTTCATAATACTTTTCATTTTGGTCTACATATTCTTGACTTGTTTCTATCACAGCTCTTCCTTCATATTGAAGGTGCCTCAAACTTCACTTCTTCAGAAAAGCTAAGGGACATTCATCCCATTTAACGTGAGTCATCCAAAAATCTAGCGTATTTTCTTAGACATTCTTCCTATTCAACATGAACATTAAGTGATATGAAAGGACATATGTGCAGTATGCACACCAAGTGGTCTAAAGTTTGGGAATGAAGATGACCAACATGGATGAAATTAACTCTTTTCCTCAGCTGTTCATTGACTGTAAGATGGAAGCCTAGATAATTACACTAATTTTGCAGATGACTTCTAAGGGGTTAAAGGGAGATGAACTCTAGAGTTCATCAGATAACCTCCATTATTAAACTCACAATTCTAAAGCAAAAATTGCATGCATAAATATTTTTAATATTAGGCAAGAGAATGGTCCTTGTGTAATTAATGAAATATGGGTTTCCTGACAGCATAGTTTCTTGTTGCTTTCCTTTGTTGAAATTACCTTTTCAGTAAAGACTGTACTTTTTTGAATATTTGTTCAAACCCTTCAGTGTCATTTAGCTGAAAACTCAATTGGTTAAATTATCTTTGCCTGAAGAAATCTCTAATAAGCATGTAATACAGACAATTATTTGTTTCTACAAAAAGCTTTTTATGTTTTATTTTTCCAGTACTTATCCCATTGCCTTTTCTGCCCAACTGCTCTAAACATTTGTGCAATCCTAATTCTCATCTGATGCTTTTACTGATTTATATTTTGCTACCATACAGAAGAGATGCAAGACCTAGTCAACATCTAGAATTCTAGAAGTTTTTTTTCTATAGAAAGCTGCAAATCATCCTGGCTGAACTAAAGGGTTTGGTTCTGTCATGGTTTAGTCTCAACTGGCAACTAAGTATCATGCAGTCACTCACTCAGCCTAACCTAAGCAGAATCTGAAGGTATAAGCTCTTGGTTACAATGATGATGGTGATGACGGTGACAATAACAAAAATAAAAATAATTATTATGATGATGCTAATAATTATATTGAAAATAAAAGGGAGAAAACACAAAGGGATAAAGAAATAATACTAAAACCCCCAAGTGATGCACAGTACAACTTCTTATCATCTGTTGACTGATGTCCAGCATATTCACAAGCAGTGATCAACCCCCCTCAGCTCAGCTGAGGAATGAAAGACAGGCAACTCTTGCAATATTTCAGACTGTTTTATACTTTTATTACTGGAGAACCTCCAGGACTTTTCTTGCATCATTAACTTTAGGGGTAGCTTAGAACAATTTAATTTCTAACTTAGGTACAGATATTAAATTTCTGGTTTTCTAAGATGAATTGAAGATTCTGTAGAAAGGAAAATAAAATTCTTATACAATTAGTAGTACAGTCATGGTAATCTGGGGACAGATATGTTCTACTTATCTAGAGTATGTCTTTCATGCTCCATAATGCATATTTCATGCTTCAAATCATTAAGTATAGAGGGTTGGGACAAAATTTTCACAAGGGAAAATCTGACTATGTCTATGGAAGGGTTATTGTACTTTTCTCTGAAACATCTGGCACTGGCCAATATTAGCAACAGAAAACTGGACTAGATGGACTGCAGGTCTGATCTGGTGTGGCAGTTCCTATGTTCCTGTGTTCTTCCTCCACCTGGTGCAAGGGCAAAACTGTCAGGTATAATGAGGAAATCTTTATTCAGGTCCCTGGGTAACACTGTAAAATTGGCAATTAAAAAATCATCTTTTGAAAAACTCAAAGAATTTTGCCTCTTTTACTGAGAAAAGGTACATTATCTATACTGAAATTTTGCCAGTTCTTTCCCAATCTATAATGGAGTAATGCTACTAGTGATAGCTGAAAATGATGTTTCTAGAGAACTTAGGGGTTCTATTATTCTATAATTTCTTTTTTTATTATTTTCATGCAGTCATGGAGTTGACTTTTTTGTATATGTGCTATATTAGTGTAAGGAAAAAATTCTTTTGTCTCTAAATGCTTATACCCAGATTAACCTCCTCTAGTCTTAGTTCCCTAACTGTATTTCCTAAATTAACTGCCTAGGTGTCTTGGGAGTACTGTTACTGATGCAGAGAAACAAGGATTTCCATGTGAAGGCTCAGATTTGAGTACTGCTTCTCATCCACCATCTCCATTGGGATGACATCAGCTAATAGATAAAGTAACAAAAAGAATCAGCAAGAAAATATGATCCATCATTTGCCAGGTACTGATCTCAGTACAATCCCAGCATAGCTATTCTGCAATTTTTGGTTTTCAAGAAGTGCAGCATAGTTTTAACAATACTGTCTAATGTTTTTCCACTACTGCTTTGTATTGTAATTGTAGCTACCTGTAAATGAATGTGGTAAAGAATGACGCAGGAAATGTGGTATTTTGTGTGTAGGAAAACTTCTCTTGACTAATTATAGGTATTTATTACTTACTGAGATGTCTTAGAGTATCTGTTAATGTTCCAATCACTGCAATGCTCCTGCAGACCCTCTATCATATCCACCATTATCATGAAGAGGTCTCAGAAACCCTGAATCATGACCTTATCAGCTCTGCCTGAGGTTCTTGTAGCATCAATTTGCACTTTTCACAGTCTCTTATCATAGTTATGTCTGCTGCAATTTAAGTGAACTGGTTACCAATTCAAGTTTGATGTAAGTATTCTGAATTTGTTATTTAACTAAGTCAACTAACTGAGGCATGCAGTCATCCTAGATCCCCATTATATTCATTGGAGAGAAAAAAAGGAAACCTGCAGAAGCTGTGTCAGATCTAGAATAAACTGAATTGTCTTTTAGAGGTGCATATTTCTTCCTTCCATTGACAGGAGAAAGAACACAGTTGAACAGGAGCCTAAATTTAGTGTTCCCAGGAAGTGAATGGAATATTAGGAAGGATAAATTTGGCTATAACAGTTGGATCATAAGGTCAACAGCTAAAACTTATCACACTGCTAGAAACAGTGAAATGGAATTATACTTCTTTGCTCCCTCTTCTCTCACATGCATGAGTCTGTGGCTAATCACTTTTTCCTACCTTACTTGGTTTCCTATCTTAGTTGTTTGCATACATAACAGATACTGCTGAAAAAAAAATTTAGTGGTGACAATCCAGTATCGTTAATTTGATCTTAAATACCAAAGCTGAAATGCAATACTAGTGAAACTCCTGTAAAAATTATAAATTATATTTGGAAATAAACAATGAAATAAGCCAAATAATACAGATCAAACTCAACTGAAGTCCAAACAACAATAGTGTAATCATATTGTCTTAACTTCTGTCTGGACAGAAGGAAAAGCAGGCTCAGAATGACATAGTGTTTAGTCAATAGCACTGCTGCCAAAAAAAACATAACATAGGTGTTTAACATAGGTGGTTTAACCCCAGCTAACAACCAAGAACCACACAGCCACTCACACACTTCCCCACCAATGGGATAGGGGAGAGAATCAGAAGGGTAAAAGCTGCATAAACTCATGGGTTGAGATAAAGACAGTTTAATAGGGAAAGCAAAAGCTGCACACAGAAGAAAAGCAAAACAAGGAAGTAATTCACTGCTTCCCACAGACACGAGGTGTTCAGTCATCTCCAGGAGAGCAGGGCCCATCACACATAATAGTTCCTTGGGAAGACAAGCATCATCACTCCAGATGTCCCCCCTTCTTCCTTCTTCCTCCTACCTTATATGTTGAGCATGATGTCATATGGTATGGAATATCCCTTTGGTCAGTTTGGGTCACCTGTCCCAGCTGTGTCTCCTCCTAATCTCCCATGCACCCCCAACTTCACACATAATAGTTCCTTGGGAAGACAAGCATCATCACTCCAGATGTCCCCCCTTCTTCCTTCTTCCTCCTACCTTATATGTTGAGCATGATGTCATATGGTATGGAATATCCCTTTGGTCAGTTTGGGTCACCTGTCCCAGCTGTGTCTCCTCCTAATCTCCCATGCACCCCCAACTTCACTGCCAGCAGTATGGAATGGAACACAGTAAAGGCCTTGTCTCTGTGTAAGATCTGCTCAGCAATAACAAAAACATCTCTGCGTTATCAACTCTGTGTTCTGCACAAAACTCAAACATAGCCCCATACTAGCCACTGTGAAGAAAGTTAATAGAATAGAAAATAGCAAATGGAAGACTATAATAGCTGAATTATGATTCTTGATCTAAACTGAATTCTTTTTATTGTTACTGCTGCTGTTCCTTTGATTCACAATGTGAATGAGACTTTGTTTTCTTTGTATCAAGTTTTTTTAAAAAACAGGAGATAAAGAGCTAATAAAATAAGAGGTAACATATGGAGTGTGGCACTAGCTGCATAAAGATTAGGGATTTTATTATTTGTTGAAATGGAAATATCAGTGTAATCTCATGGGTTTATGCCATGGAAATTCCATTGGCCTTTTCATGTTAGTGATGCACTTATGAAAGTCTTTTGGATTATAAATGTGCCACACAATATTAATCTACTGTATTGTCTGTCTGATGTCTACTGGCTTTAAATATTGCACTAGCATTAAAGCACAGGTTTTTTTATACACACCTGGATTACTGAGAGAGAAAACATTGTCTCAATCACTTATTCCTTTTATAATTATTTAGTGTTTTCTAGGAATACAGAGGCTTCTTTGAGAGGAGGACATAGCCCCTGACTCAATTAGACTAAAAATGTACTCTTCCAGTTCTCAGTCCTCTTATGCAGGCACACTGCAGCTTCTAGTAAAACACTTTTACTTTCTTTTCCTTCTTTTTTTATTTTTTTCCTTTTGGGTGCCTTTCAGTTTACAGCTATTCACATATTTATGTATCCTGTCATATTGCATACAAGGTCTGTGAAAGAATCTTGTTTACAGATGGACTTGAGTGAGTACAGATTGGGGCATAGGTTTCCATGTTGCATTCAGAGGGAAGAATTTTTTCTCATTCAGGAGTGGCACACATCTCTTATAATTTTTATAATCATATTGAAATTAGGTGTGCATTCCCCTTTGACAGTCAATAGTTAGAAACTACCCCAAAAAGATTCAATTCATAATGTAAGATCCCTGGTTTAAACTGAAAAATCTTCCTGTAGACATTAATTTCTCCTGTCATTGACTGTAAAAGGACTCTTGATCACAACTTCAGTCTTGGCAACTGATATTTAGACAGGTAATCCTATAGATTAAGAGGTGAACTCCAAATCAGTTTCTGCCTGTGCTGGTTTTGGCTGGGATGGAGTTAATTTCTTTTCGGTAGCCGGTACACTGCTGTGTTTGGATTCAGAATGAGAATAATGTTGATAATGCAGTGATATTTTGGTTTCTGCTGGGTTGTGTTTATCTTAAATAAAGGACATATTCTTTCTTGTGTTTCATGTTCTTCCAGTGAGAAGGTACACAAAAGAAACTGGGAGGGAGCATAACTGGGACAGGTGACCTGAACTAGCCGGAGGGATATTCCACACCATAAATTGTCATGCCCAATTTATATACTCATATGGGAATTACCAGGTGGGCAGGCTGATCCAGGTTCAGAAACAAGGACTGGCATCAGTTCGTGGGAGGTGACAAGTTGTACTGTGCATCACTTGGTTTTGATTTGTTGGGTTTTTATTTTTCTTTCCCTTTTCATTATCCATTAGTGTTTTATCTCATTTTCTGCTCAATTATTAAACAGTTCTTATCTCAACCTATGTATTTCACTTTTGTTTCTCCTTCCCATTCTGCCAGGGCAGGGGGAGGAGGAAGTCTGTGTGTCTGCATGGTTCTTGGCTGCTGGCTCTGTTTGGGTTTAAATCATGACATAACATTAATATAAAATATAGTAAAAAATACAACCCAGAATACTGAAAGGAATGCAGATTGATATAACCTCACAAAAATGTTCCATGTCACCCATGGAACAATTGACTTTGGTGAGACAGACAGTTCATTTGAGTCATATTATTTATGCCAGACTAAAATCTGTCCAAATGTAGTATTTGTTGCTGTATTGTAAGAACAGGATAGAATTGGAAAGAGAAGAGGTGAGGTGAGGAAATGAGAAGACAGGAGTAAAAGTAATCTACTCAAAGAAAGTTCATACTGAAGTAAGTTAGAAGACTGGAGCCAAATAATTAAGGGAATGTAAGGAACAAGGAGAAGAAACAGAGAACAGAATTGCTAAGGTGGACTGCTATCCTGTGTTGAAGATAGAATGTGTGAATGTCAGTGTAAAGAAGATACACCTAGTATTGATGACATGGAAATGGCATTACTGGGCTGTAAGGTACGAGAACAGGTTTATCCTCAGCTTTTCATGTGACTCATGGAAGTAGGCATGCAGGTTACACAGAGAAGTAGGAGGGGAAGGAGCTTCAGCAGCAAATATCTGAGATGAGACGCACTTTAGAAAGAGGTTTGCAATGGAAAGGGTCTTTTTCAAGGTGTAGTCCTCAGCAGAAACAGAAAGGATGGGATGCAAATATTTATGAAGGTTAAAAGAAACCAAAGATCACTTATTGAATCTTAAATAACAGCATTAAAATTTCTGGCTTCACTATTGAAGAAGTAGAGAAAAGGGAAAATACTTTATTTTCCCTCCTCTCTCTTCCCCATCTGCACAATTTTAAGGCACAAAGATGAAAGGCTGAAGAATTCTTACAAACCTGCTTCATAAGGTATATGTCAGTTTTCCATGGGGCCTGAAAAAGGCAAACAGCTTTTACCATACCATGGGATTTCTAGTCCACAAGATGCCTGATATGATGATACTCACTCTTCTCACCTCCTCAGATGTATTAATAGCACCTGCCACTTCAAATTGTTGTCTCACCACCTTGGCAGAGCCAAAATATCTTTCAAGTTTACCAAACCTTTTTGCTCAGCTTCCAATAAAATTTTAGGCAGCAAAAAGAAGTAACCTTTTAAAATCACAGAATCATAGAATTTTAGGTGTTGGAATGGACCTTATAGATCATCTAGTCCCAAGCCCCCCTGACATGGTCAGGGACACCTCTGGCTGGACTAGGTTATTCAAGGCTTCATCCAGCATATCTTTGAACACTGCCAGGGTTGGGGCTTCTACTGCTTCCCTGGGCAATCTGTTCCTGTGTCTCACCACCCTCACAGTACAAAACATTTTCCTAGTATCTAATCTAAATTTCCTCTCTTTCAATTGATACCCATTGCTCATTGTCTGTCACTGCAGCTCCTAACAAGGAGTTCCTCTCCAACTTTCCTGTAGGCCCCCCACAGATACTGGAAGGCTGCTATGACATCTCCATGCAAACTTCTCTTCTTCAGCCTGAGCAGCTTCAACTTCTTCAGCCTGTCTTCACAGGGGAGATACTCTAGTCTTCTTATCAACTTCCTGGGCCTCCTCCAGAGTTGTTCCAACAGGTCCATGTTCCTCTCACGTTGAATTGTGTGCAGTACTCCAAGTGGGGTCTCACAAGAGCAGAATAGAGGGCGAGAAACACCTCCTTCGGCCTGCTGGCTACACTGCTTTTGATGCAGTCCAGGATTTGGTTGGCTTTTTGGGCTGTGAGTGCACACTGTTGGGTCATGTTGACTTTTTGTCAATCATGATGCTCAAGTCTTTATCCTCAGTGCTGGTCTCAATTACTTCTCCACCAAACCTGTAAGTGTGCCTGGGATTACCGTGAACCAGATACATGACTTTGCCCTTCATTTTGTTGAACTTCATGAGGTTTGCATTGGTCCACCTCTCAAGCCTGTCAAGGTCCTTCTGAATGACATCCCTTCCCTCCAGCATGTCACTGGCCCATACAACTTGGTGTCATCAGCAAACTTGCTGGGAGTGTGCTCAATTCCACTGTCCAGGTCACCTACAAAGATGTTGAACAGTGTCAGCCCCAGCACTGACCCCTGAGGGACACCACTCATCATTGGCCTCCACATGGACAATGAGCCACTGACCACAATTCTCTGCATGCCAGCTAGATCTTTATCCACTGAGTGGTGTGCCCATCAAATCTGTGTCTCTCCAATTCAGAGACAAGGATATCATGCAAAAGAGTGTCAAATGCCTTGCATACATCCAGGTAGGTGTTGTCAGTTGCTCAGTCCCTATCCACAAATGCTGTGGCTGTATCAGAGGAGACCACCAAATTTGTCAGGCATGACTTGCACGTGTTAAAGCTATGTTGGCTGTTACCAATCAACTCTTTGCTTTCCATGTGCCTAAGCAGAGTTTCCAGCAGGATCTGCTCCATGATCTTGCC
Organism: Acanthisitta chloris; assembly: GCF_000695815.1. Lineage (NCBI taxonomy): Eukaryota > Metazoa > Chordata > Aves > Passeriformes > Acanthisittidae > Acanthisitta > Acanthisitta chloris. Next base: position 14,550 of record NW_008687455.1, on the reverse strand, counting down.
AGGCACAGTGATGTGACTGATTGGTCTATAGTTCCCTGGGTCTTCCACTTTCCCCTTTTTTAAAATGGATGCTTCCCTTTTTCCAGTTATCGGGGACTACACCTGACTGTCACAATTTCTCAAAAATTATAGATAGTGGCTTAACTCCCTCAGGACCTGGCTGTGTATCTCATCAGGTCCTACGGACATAGGCACATTCAGGTTTCTTAGCTGGTCATGAACCTGATCCTCTCCTACTGTGGGCTCAGGGGTTTCATTCTCCCAGTCTCACATTTGTCTTTCTCAACCTGGTCAGTGTGGTTGGAGCACTTGAAGACTGAGGAAAAGTTGCTGTTGAGAACTTCAGCCTTTTCTTTACCCAGGGTAGTCAAGTCTCCTGTTTCCTTCAAGAGAGGGCCCACATTGTCCCTTTGCATTCTGCATATCTATAGAAGCCCTTCTATTAGTCTTAATGTTCTTGACTTGCCTCAATTCCAACTGTGTCTTGGCTTCATGACTATGTCCCTAGCTTCCTGTACAATTCCTCTGCATTTGTCCCAGGCCATTAGTCCTCCCATACATCTCCTGAAGGCCTCTTTTTTTCCTCTGGGTTTCCTGAGGAAGTCCTTATTCATCCACTAAGGCTTTGTGACATTTTTGCCTGATTTCCTCCTTGTAGGGATTCATTGCTTCTGAGTTTGGAGGAGGTGATACTTGAACATCAGGCAGCAATATTGGGCCCCTCTGTCATCTAGCTCTTCATCCCATGGGACTCTGCCAAGAAGGTCCTTGAAGAGACTGAAGACTGGTCTCCTGAAGTCTAGGGTAGTGAGCTTGTTGTGTGCCATCCTTACTGTGCTGAGGATCTCAAACTCCACAATATCATCATTGCTGCATTCAAGACTGCCTTGGAGCAGTACTTTCCCCACCAGCTCTTCCTTGTTGATGAGCACAAGGTCAAGCATGGAACCTCTTCTTGTTGGTTCCTCTATCATCTGTGCAAGGAGTTTACCTTTAATACATTCTAGGAACCTCTGAGATTGCCTGTGCCCTTCTGTGTTGCCCCTTCAACAGATATTGGGGTGATTGAAATCCCCCACGAGGACCAGGGCTTGTGAGCTTGAGGCTATTCCTATCTGTCTATAGAGGACTTCGTCCACACCCTCCTCCTGATCAGGTGGTCTGTAGCAGATCCCAACTGTAACATCCCCTGTCCCAACCGTACCTTTAATTCTTACCCACAAACTCTCAACTCACTCCTTGTCCATCCCCAGGCTGAGCTCCACACTCTCCAGCTGGTCATTGACATAAAGGGCTATACCCTCTCTTCATCTCTCCAGCCTGTCTTTCCTAAAAAGGCTAAAACCTTCCATTCTAATACTTCAGTCAGAGGAGCCATCCCACTATGTCTCTGTGTTGCCAATGATGTCATATCCACACCCACTTCTCTAGTTCCTATATTTTATTCCCCATACTATGTGCATTTGTGTAGAGGCATCTGAGCTGAGGCCCAGATAAACCAAACACACTGGCAGGAGTCTAAAATAAGTGCCTAAGCAAACAGTTCAAGGGAAAATGGAAGCAGAGTTTGAAGATGCAGACAGAAGCGTTTTTAACCTTGTTTTAGGCATGTGAGTCAATGCTTAATGGCAGAGAGTCATGAATGAATTATACACAAATGTTAGGTAAATGAGACCTATTTTAATTTTTTTAACTGGCTCTTTTAGGGGACGAGGACTACATTTCAACACTTCAGTGGATTTTTCAGCCAACTATACTATCTCTACTATCTACTATCTACTATCTACTATACTTATTTATCTACTATACTTATTTAGCTAATTTAATTGCTGCTGTAACCATTGATATTATTTGTCATGTCTGAAAATGACATTTAGACAGATACCTCTGGGAATACTGAATTAGTTACAGAGAGGCAAGTGATTTTTCTAATTTCACAAAGTACTGTAGTATTAGCATCAGAATGAGCCCTGGGCTCTAATCACTTAACAGTGTTCCCTGACCTAGATCATTTGCACCTTAAAATTGGTAGATTTTTTTCATCCAATACCATTGCAAAAGGTTTCAGTCTAATTATATTTGTAACTTTTAATTTTTTTTTCTTCCAAGCCCATTTCTGTGTGACAGACTAGAACACTGGGTGGGAAATTCAGCATTTGCATTTCAAATTTCAAGAGAAGGTTTTAATGCTGAATACTTGTGAACAACATTTTGAAGGCCTGTAGAGTTAAACAATGCACTTTTTTCCAATCCATGGTGAACTGACGTGACAGATATTGTTCAGTTAAGATCTGGAAATAATATTAATATAGTATTTATGCATAAAGCTCACATCAGGGAAGTGTTTTGTAAATTCAGCATTTACTTATCTCTTATCTATTAACAAGAGGTAAAGCAAACAGCTCCCCCTTATATTCATGCCCTGAGCAAAGCAAGGGAAATGGAAAAGGCTTTTAGAATTACAAATAGAACCTTTAAATTGTAGAAACTTGCTAATTTCATTTATAAAAAGCATTGCAGAACTTCTGTTTCTCTGCCAGTTGTTATTCAAATCACAGTCCCAAGCATTAGGGAAAAAATTAAATAATAAAGGAAAAGAAAAGACAGTAAGAAAGGCAGAAAAAAAATGCGAAAATAAATAAAGTACAGAAAGAGAAAGGAAATAATCCTGTCAGGAATTCAGTGAGCTTTTCTTTTCAGAGATCAGGCAGAAATACTTTGTGCTTAAAATTGCAAATTGAAGCAAAAGTTGAGGAAAAGAAAAAGTCACAGAAAGAGAAAAGCAGAATACTTATAAAGAATTATGAGCTAAGTTTTCAAGCGTAGATACCTGGAAATCAAGTTAATTCAGCCACAGAATTTTGTAATTAGAATATGTATTTCAGTGTTGAAATTGTGAATGCACATTGATAAATATTGAAGATTTATCTTTCTTATAAAATTTTGCAGGTGTTGAAGTCCTAAATACAAGCCACAAATAAAATTATTTCTTGTGTAAGAATTCTGAACAAGAGTTTTGCACCTCCTAAAACCCACTAGAGGCCTCAAAATAGAATTTAAGAGGAGCTTAGGTGGGTCATAGGCAATATTTAGCTGGAGGAATTTCACTCAAAGGTTTAAAGCATATTAGCATTACTTCTGCAACTAATTTCACTAGTGTCAGACTGTTTATCTAAGATGAGAGCCCTTTCTTCATATAGTCTTTTAGTCTGGCAAGATAGATAATTTAGAAATGCTAAAGTTACAACAAGGCAAGGGATTGCATATGCCATTATGGATTTGCACAGTCAGATTTACAGGCAAATCTGGATATATGAATGCTTTTGGTGGCTTTTTTTTTCAAAATTTGGGACTAATGAATGAGAATCTTCTGAACACCTCTGGGACAAAAGCAAATATTCCTCCCACCTTTTATAGACAGCAATATTGAAACAGAGAAGTCATTTACTGTCCAATACCAATACTGAGTGTGTCTAGACTAGTGACTGAATCTGAGTTAGATGTGCCCCCATAAATAAGTATTTTTGAAGTAAAGTAAAGAATAAGAGCAGTGCTCACAATTTGGTTTCACTTAGCATGACAAATAGGTTGCAAACATTACCACAAAGAAAAAGATAGTCAGATGGGTGAAGTTTCAACTAGATAACCCCCTAATTAATGGTCTTGCCCGGTCCTTGAAAGAAAAATGAATGTATTGTAGTAATTATTCCCAGATTTCAGTAAAATTATTATCCAGCTTTCTATGTCCCATTTCTTCTGTGGTGATCTTCAAAGTTTCATCAACTTAATTCATGCTGTCACTAGAATAAATTTCTGGTAACACATTCTTTCCCATGAGGCAGATATTTGATATTTCCTAGAAGCATAGAATCATAGAATTATTTGGGTTGGAATGGACCTTACAATCATCTAGTCACAACCCCCCTTGCCATGGTCAGGGATGCCTCACCAGTACACCAGGTTGCACAAGGTCTCATCCAGCCTGACTGAACACCACCAGGGTTGGGACAGCCACCACTTCCCTGGGCAACCTGTTCCAGTGTCTCACCACCCTTACAGTAAAATCTTTTGTTCTAATATCTAACCTAAATTTCCCCTTTTTCAATTTGAACCTGTTACCCCTTGTTCTATCACTGCAGTTCCTAATAAAAAGCCCCTCTCCAGCTGCCTTTTAGGCCCCCTTCAGATACTGATAGGATACTATGAGGTCTCCATGAAATCTTCTTTTCTTCAGGCTGAACATCTTCAACTTCCTCAGCCTGTCTCCATAGAGGAGATGCTCCAGTCCTCTTATCAACTTCATGAATCTCCTCTGGACTTGCTCCAACTGTTCTGTGTCCTTCTTATGTTAAGGGCATCAGAACTGTACACAGTATTCCTGGTGGGGTCTCATGAGAGCAGAGTAGAAGGGGAGAATCACCTCCTTCAACCTGCTGGCCACACTCCTTTTGATGCAGCCCAGAATTCGACTGGCTTTTTGGGCTGCTACACACACTGCCAGCTCATGTTTAGTTTCTTCACTTACAAACCTACCTGACCAGAGGTTTTGGTGGACCATCAACAGCATCTGGGTACACAATTCACCCATGGAACTGCAGCATATGATGTACCACAAAAGCCTTCATGTGCTGTATTATGAAATATAAACAAGTGACCTAAACTCACCAGTTTTCTCTGTAGATCATCTGTAATTTGAGTTCTTTTACTACAACTATTTGGCTTCCTGAAACAAACTCAGACACTAAGACTTGTATTTCATCCTTTTTGCTTAGCTCCATAGGCATTCTTTTATAAATGCTGTAGGCAACATAGGATTACTGTTTGGCAGCATTCAGCTAATGGAAGGTGTAGTTTTATCTAATGGATGTTTTAAAGTCCTGATGGAAACAGCTTTCACAAAGACATCAAGACTGAAGTGTAGAGACTGGTTCAACAGCAAAGAAGATTTGGGTTTAATGCATTTTGTAAGAAAGCAAGCCCATTAAGTGTCTGGCAGCGATGAGTTTTCCTTTTGGACACAGAGTAATTGCATCAGCAGATTGTCAACACACATGCTCAGTGTACTTAGATCTTCCATAGTGCATCTATATAATAGGAAATAACACAGCTCCTGGCAAGGAAAGATGTTCAACTACTCCGGAGAGAAAAGTGAAGACTTTTATAGAGAAATGCAAATAGCTAAGAAATTGGGCTCAGTTAAATTTGTCTTCTCTGTTTGCTGTGAAGAGTGAGACTGGTTTCTCTGAAATGCTGTGTCTGATCCTGCACTGCCGTGAAAGGGGAGATGAGGTTCATGGGTTGATATGCTGGTAAAAAATAATTTGAGCATGTGAAGCCAGAACACAGTAATCTGAAAAAAAGTATCTTCATAAATTTGCAGCAATTTTTCTTTGAAATCCTAAATTTGCTACATTTGTATTTAACTATTAGCATGCAAATAGTCTCAAAAGAGTTAATGAAACTTGTCATGATTTTATAGTTAGGGACACATCAGTGAATTGAATCCCTATGGCCAAATCCAATGACCAATGAAGGCAAATAAACGACTGTATCAAGCACGAGATCAAGCCTTAATCTAAGGCAAAAAAAAAAGACCAGACTGTATTACATATCTAGCTATTGCGTCTGGCTATATCTAAGAAAAACAAATTACATGCAAAGTAATGGGAATGGAATAAAAAAGCATCCTATTTTTTGAAATTCAGTATTAGGTTAGGAAGAGGTATAGAGTACAGTTTTACATATCTCAATGTGTTTAGATCTCTCAAGTTTTAGTAGCCAATTAATAGCTCATTTTGGACCTTTTACAACTTCACTTTCACAAGCAGATAACATCGTTGTGAATTCTTAGTGTATGGTACATTACCCACACAGTGGTAATTGCAATTAATTCTAAAGGTATTAGAATTCAATTTATAAAGAATTGAATGATGTGTCCTGAATGATGTGTCCTGAATTGAATGATGTGTCCTGAATTCTCAGAGAAATATGTCCTAGTTTCCATTCTAAACAACACTTATGGTTTGTTCTTATTTGTAGTGTGGGGATGTTTTTGGTTTCTTTACAAAACTGTTCTTGAAAAATTCACAGGGAAATTTTCATGCAGAAGAAAAATTGTTTTCCTCATCATTCTTGTCTCTATTGCAGAATAAACTAGCACCAGATCCACAGTGGTGAAATAATAACTGATCTAAGGGCTGCTTGTAATAAATCAGCATGTCTCCACCCAAGCTTTGCTGTACATAAGGATGTACTGGTAAGCACAGAAAGGACAAGGTTTTTAATAATCTAGATGTAATTGTCTTATACTAAGTAGTCTGATTTTAAAATATTGAGCTGTAATTTTATTTTTCTCCTTCACCTGCTGGAACCCGTCACTTACAAAAACAAAGTCGATAACAGAAAAATAAAGGACTCAATCAACTCTTGCATGAATTGATTTTATAAACTGAAATACTTACCAAATGTGAATATAGCAGGCTTTCTCATACAATGGTCCATGAATATTTAGCTAGTATGCATTTATGGAGATTTCCACATACTATTTCTCCAGCTATGCTGCTGAGATATTAAAAGTAATCTAAATTGGTTAAGAAATGCAAGATTTCCCCAGGATTTCCTGTACAAGCTAGTAAATAAAAACAGTTCATAATAGTTCAAAAATAGGCTCATAAGAGATCAATAGAAATGGCTCAAGTGGTCTTTGGAAGCTAGTGGTGATGCAGTCTCACAGCTAATGCACACGTGAGCTCAGTATACATATATAAATGTGCATTTCTGTGTTAATGTGCAGCATCTCATCCAAACACCTCCACTTCAAGAAAGAAATATGGAAACAAAACACAAAAGCCCTGTTCATTTCCATCCAGTCAGCAAACAGATATGGCAGAGCAAGGATTTGCAGAACTGCAGAAACAGATCACAGGATCACAGAATCGGTCAGGTTGGAAGTGACCAGAGTGGGTCATCTGGTCCAATCTTCCTGCTCAAGCAGGGCTAGCTACCATGGTTTAATGCCAGCCAGAAGCTAAGCTACCACACAGCCACTCATTCACTCCACCACCAGCAGGATGGGGGAGAGAATAAGGAAGATAAAAGCCAGAAAACTCATGGGTTGAGATAAAGACAGTTAAATAAGGAAAGTAAAACCTATGCAGACAGGCAAAGCAAAACAAGAAAGTAATTCACTTCTTCCCACAGGCAGGAGGTATCAGGTAACAAGTACTGTCCAAGGACAGAGCACTGTTGGTCTATACTGGATACATATATTTTACACAATCTTGGCCATATCGAAGTTGATACCTGATATAAACTATTTATCTAAATCTGAGGTAAGCTCTCCTACAAAGATCTACAATTTCAGGAAGTGACTTAGAATCATAGAATCATAGAATCAGCCAGGTTGGAAGAGACCTCAAAGATCATCGAGTCCATGCTTAGCTTTCTGGTATCTGAAACTCAATGAGTTGAAGGGTGGAATGGCCCGGGTTGAAAGGGATGTTAAAGATTTTCTAGATCCAACCCTCTCTCTAGGCAACCTGTTCCAGTGCCTCACCACACTCACAGTAAGGAATTTCTTCCTAATATCTAATCTAACCCTATACTCTTTCCGTTTGAAGCCATTCCCCCCTGTCATGTCACTACATGTTCGGGTAAAAAGTCCCCCTCCATCATTCTTGTAGGCTCCCTTCAGGTGCTAGAAGGCTCCAGCTAGATCACCCCAAAGTTTAACAGGTTGAAAAATCCCAACTCTCAGCCTTCCTTTATAGGAGAGATGCTTCATCCCTATAATCAACTCCATGGCCTCCTCTAGACTCATTCCAAGAGGTCCTGTGATGGGGACCCTACAGCTGGACACAGCAGTCCGGGTGGGGTCTCACCAGAGTGGAGTAGAGGGACAGAAACACCTTCCTTGACCCGCTACTCACTCGGCTTTTGATGCAGACCAGGTCATGGTTGGCTTTGTGGGATGCAAACTCAGATTTGTGGGTCACGTCCAGCCTCTCATCCACCAGCACGTGAAGTCTTTCTTCACAGGGCTGCTCCTGCTCTGTTCATCTTCAAGCCTGTATTGGAGTTGCCTTGACCCAGGTGCAAGGTGACCTTGCACTTCATCTTATTAAGTGGGTGCCACCTAAAAATACTGAAACAGGGTGTTGAATAAATATTGTGAGTAAAAGTGTAGTGTTTAAACCTAGCTAATGCATAATCACTGGCTCTCCCCACTTTATTGATGGAGAACAGAATCCTAAGAGTAAAAGTGAGAAAATTTGTCAATTGAGATACAGGCAGTTTAACAGGTAAAGTAAAAGCCACTCACACAAGCAAAGCAATATAAGGAATTCATTCACCCCTTCTGTCCTGGGTTGCAGTGTGGTGGGTATCCAATGGTATGTATTCTATTATCATTTCCACAAGCTGTTAAAGCAGGTGGGGCAGTGATCGTTATCACCTTGTCCCTGATGGCTCTCTCAGGGGCTGTCTCTGATAAATGGGCTGTCAAGGGCCCATGCATGACACATCTCCCAGTGATCCTTATGGGGTTGTCCCATTGTGAGGTGACTCACCCCAGGGGTGGGGAGCCAAACATGCTCACACACAGGCATATAATCTGGGGTTTGGACCAGGATAGGTAGCCCTTTGCCTGCTGGATTCCCAGAGGACAAGAGCTGCTGCTAGACCTTCAGGGGAGGACCGGATCTGCAGGATCACTGATCCAACAAACCTATCGCTCTAGGAGGACTGCAGCCACCATTTAATCGGACTACTACTAAGACCCTGACTGACAGGGTGTCAGGTTACTTTCTTACTCTGTCAGGTTATTTTTTGTACTGTTGCATTTGTTGTTGTTTTGTTGTGTTGTTCATATTAAATTGTACTTCTGACTCAGAGTCTCTCACCAGTTTGCTTTCAAACCAGCACACCTTCCCATGGGTAGGCAGGTCTTCAGCCATCCCCAGGAAAGCAGGGATCCATCACACATAATGGTTACTTGGGAAGACAATTGCCATTGCTCCAATTGTCATCTCATTTTTCCTTCTTCTCCCATCTTTATATGCTGAGCAAGACACCACAGGGTGTGGAATATCTCTGTGATCTGTTTGGGTCAGCTGTCCTGGCTGATGCTCTCTCCCAGCTTCTTGCAGACTCCCAGGTTCCTTGCTGGGGGGATAGAATAAGAAGCAGAAAAACCCCTGACTTATTGATAACAGTGCTTAAAGACAACCCATGTCATCAGTGTGTTATCTATATTATTCGCATACTAAATCCAAAACACAGGATTGTACCAGCTACTGGGAAGAAAATTAACTCTATCCCAGATGAAACCAGCACAAGAAGTATTAGAACTGATTTAGGTATTCCATGAGAAAAAAAAAAAAGAAAAAAAAAAAAGACTTTATTAGCAATGTAATTTATTAGTTGTTAATGACTTGCTTCTTTTTATTATCATCTATCACCTCAGAGAATAACTTTGAGGTAAATACATTGAACCAGACTTCTTTTACTGATATGTAATTTGCAACACAAAGAATGTAAATGATGAGCAGAGATGCGAATGGAAGTTAGTGCCTTGACAATAATTTTGTTTGAGTATTGCCTTTGGGGCTTCAGTCTGTGCAACAGGAGTCACAGCAGGAAAGCAGAAGCTGGAGGTAATATATAAGAAACAAGAATAGAGAAATTAGTAGAAATGATCTAAACAGAACAAGAAATGGTCATAAGGAAATAGAAAAACTTACCCAAATCTTTGAAGAAGAAAGGGGAAATGATCTGGTAAACCCTCTTTAGGAATGCCCCACAGGTATCAGCAACAACATACGAGAAAGATCGACACTAGTAGCCTGGCACTGTGGCAGAGGCATACATGTCTAAAGTAGAAGGCAACTTCTTCTGGACAAGAGAGGGAAAAAATCTCTCAGAAGGAAATACCTGACTGCTGGTGAGTAGAGTCTGGTTTAATCTCACCTCTCTTCAGATGTTTAACTGCGGTTCCTGTGTTCAGGGCTACTATAGCCACAGTTCTTAATATAAAGTGACTGGGAGCTGTCAAGGCTACTGGGAAGCCCAGAGGAAACTGAAAATGCTGTGTGTGATGATTTACCTAACCAACCTGTTGGAGAGAAGGTGAAAAGGGGCCTATTATATTAAGACAGAGCCAATGAGACCTTATCTACAAGATACTTGCAGTCTGGTTTGCCTGTCATGTCAACAAGCTCAAACAAGAAGCAACTGATCTTTTCTTCTTAGGATTCAGTGATAGGATGTGTGGGAATGGTTCAAGGCTGCACTACGGGAGCTTCAGACTGCAGGCTAGGAAACATTTCTATACCAAAAGTGTGGTCAAACACTGGAATAGGCTTCCCAGAGATGTGGTTGATGCCCCAAGGCTGTCAGCCCAAGACACATTGTGACAACAGCTTTAACAGAATGCTTAAACTTGATTAGCCCTGAATTTGTCAGGCAGTTGAACTGCACAACCACTCTAGGTCTCTACAAACTGAAATATTCTATTCTACTCTATTCCATTCTAGCCCAGTCTAGCCTAGCCTAGCCTAGTTAGTCTAGCCTATGCTATTCTATTTTATTCTACTCTATTCTAACTTGACTATTGGTCCAATGTAAAAATTGATATGAGAGGAAACACAGGTACTGGGGTTTATAAAAGTGTATAGTTACTATATACTTAATATTTATTCCTGTTAACACCAATGCTTACACAGACTGTGGGTCATGCTGTGCCCCGTGTCATCCTGATGCCTCCCTCAATATGAAGGATTAAGATGGCCATAGTAATAGTGACAAGTTTGTCAGAGATTTGATATTTGGAAAAAATATAGTAAAATTGATGTATTATAGCTATTCAAGACGGAAACAATCCAGGCCCATTCAATCCATGAGTAGTTTTCTATTGACTTCAGTGAACATTGAACCAAGTGCTGTGACCACAAATGTTGTGCATCAAGGCACAAAGGTTAGAAGCTTTATCAGGCAGGTCTTGAGTTCTATAATAGGGGAACAGACAGTGAAAAATGAGTAACTTAGATCAGGTAAGTGCCAACCTGAAATGGCTAAAGTGCTGAATGTTATTAGCATGTAGGTAAGCACAT
>NW_008687455.1:0-3398 GCF_000695815.1 Acanthisitta chloris | reverse complement strand
TTATCTATTAATAGAATAAATGAGGAAAAATAATAGATATTTAAACAGAAATAGATGTATAGAAAAACTCATTGTCCAGATTCCCACGAGGAAAAATATAAACAACAACAACAAATCCTGGTTTTTGTTTGCCAAAAATGCCTGTTACTTAATGAGCTGAAATAAAGGATTTGTGGAACTTTTACTTGAATAGTTGAGGTGTAGGCCAGGATCACTGATTAAAATACAGAATAATAGTGTAAAACCATCTCACAAAACTGTCACTGAATAATGTAAGTCTGTTGAGAAAATCTAACACTTAAATTATGAAAGCAATATATATTTATGATATTCCTGGGTAATGTTAAGGACTATCAGTTGGAGAGAAAGAATCTTTGCCAGCTATAAATAACATAAAATAGAGCTTTATAGGCACAAACAATGATATAGAAACCATATGTGAATGAACAGAATACAGCATGATACACAATACAACTCTTTCAAACTTTTATAACATTATTTCTTAATAAATAGATGCTCATGGTGTGCTTCTGAATAGAAGATATTAATTCTTTGAGGGAGATACACAGACTTACTTGAAATTTAGATATTTTCCAAGTTTTCAGGATTGTATATGGTGTTTGGCATTGATAGAAATAGTCCACTGACTTCCTCCAGCACAATATAAATTAGAGCTATTAGAAGCTCTTGCATACAACATAGCTACAAGTTTAATAATGAAACGGAAGACAGAGAAAGGTGAACAGAGCGTCATATAATAGAAAAACATAGCTCAATTTTATTTGAAATATGGGAAATGAAATATTATATAAGAAATATGGAAATATAGAAAAGCTGATTCAAAAGTCTAAGATCTATCTAATTCTAATGAATCATTTAGACATTTATCTTGTAAATGTCATGTTTTAACAGAGGAATGGCTCGGTGATGTTCAGAATGTGCTTCAATGCTTCTTTGGTTTTGGTTCAGGCTCTGCAAAATTGTTTTCTTAAGTAGTAGCCATGCTAAGGACAGAAAGTTTCAAAAACAAAAATAGTTGGGAGAATGTGAAGAGAAATTGTGAAAAACAGGGAGCAAGAGGGGGGAAAAACATGCTGGTCAGATGGAACCTTTTAAGAAAATTTCTGAAAAGTTACTGCATTCACATCAATCTGATGGAAATTCTTGGAGGTTTTACCATGACCTTTGATGAGAACAAAGTCCAAATTGATGCCAGTAACTTCAGAATACCCCAGCTAGAGACGGAGAGAAGCAAGGAAGTTTATAAAATCATCTATAAAGTCCTCTGTATTTTCTCTCTTTCACTTTTACTCATTCTATCTGCCTGTCTGTTTGTCTGTTTCTCTGACTGCTAACCAGGAAATTAAAACTCAAGAAAATATGCAAATAAACCAAGTTTCTCTTTTCTCCCTCCCCCATCCAAAAAAAATCTATTCCTCCATTTTTTCCCCCTAACTTTCTTTTGAGAGAAAAAGAAAGATTTGTCCTATGATTTTATGTAATGCTCATCTCCATGATGAATTTTCAATATATTGTTTCCTGTAATTGATCTTTCTTGGTCTGAGAAGCGTGCCATTTCCCTAAAGAAAAGCAAGCATAGCCTCATAAATCTCTACTGTTTGGCAGATTCCCAGAACTGTCATGATTTCTGCTTTAGCCCATTTTAACAATAATCAAAATTTAGAGGTAAAAGGGCTAAAACTTTACCAAGAGTTATTTTTTCTTTTATATTTCAATATGCTGACACAATGGGAATCTGACATTTTCAGAGTTGAGAGAATACTGGGGGAAAGTGTTTAAGAAGTTGTCATGACTTATTTGATTAATTAACCAACAAATAGGTATTAAAAAAAGAAAGTTTGACGAAAGCAAGAACACATTAGAAAATGTATTCACCAACTTTGGGTTTTTTAAACCAGCTGCAGAAATGAAGCAATCATAGCAACATGATTACAAGGACTGTTTTCTGTCACTATGTCCAACCTTCTGTCATCAGTGGGAAGATATTAATTTTTTGATTCCTATGGAAATGTTTTCCTCTGCTATTTTATATCCTTTGGTGTCTTGTGAATAGATACATTCCTTGTTTCTCTATGCTACTCACAATTTTGCCATGATAATTTTCAAGAACATCCACAGGCAAGCATTGGAAAAAATTCATTTATGCAGCAAGGAGAATAATGCTTTTGGAAACAGATGTTTGGAAAAGTCCTCTTGACCTGTTTGTTTCTTTATTTGTTTTGCTTTTCCAAACAGTAACTTCTGAGAATATACTCTCATATGAAGTAGATAAGAGAGTCTTTTAAGAGGAAATTCATTTTCACTCACATTTTCTGAAAACATTAAAACTGCTAAGGTCAGTTGAAGTCCTCTATAGTCATGCAAAGGCTTAATAGGAAATGGATACATCAGTGGTTTACAGATCACTGCATGAATATAGGCAGAAACCTGTATGTAGGTTTGTTACCAGTTTGACCTTACTTGCACAAACCAGAACAACCAAGAAATTGGACCGTTCTCTCCTTTTAATACTTCTAGATTATTGTACACAGCTGCTTCAAAACACTGCCCAAATGGTTCATGTGTTCCTTTCTGCATGAAGCTGAATAGTGGAAAGATCTTTTTCCCTTGTACAGTAGAAAGAGGGTTAAACTCAGTGTCAGGAATTAGAGGCAGACGAAGTCTGGTACAATGCAGATCTCTTTTGAAGTGTCATGATTTGCACCAGTCTGTAAGCTCATTTGTTTGACATACTCATCAAAGTTTCCTGAGAATATAGAGGCTATTGCATATGTTTAGAATTTCTACTCCGTGTATTCCCCCCATTTTCCTCTGCTCTGCCTGTGATGTTTTGTTGTATCCACTTGTACACCTGTGTTCATGAATTCATATAAATTTATTTATATACTTACTTATTTTTGGTATTGGTAGAAAAAGTCTGGGTTTTATTAAATATATATCCTAGGGTAATATTTTGCTGTCCTCAACCTGAGAAAGGTTTCAAGAACAGCTTTTGCCCTGCTTTTGATGGTAGCATATATTTTCCTGCCTGTGGCTGTGCATTAACTTAGAGGTGTCTTTGAAATATTGTCTAATTCGTGGCTTGGTACCAGAGTGTTCTTTGCTGCTTTATAAAATGAGTAACAGACCTGATAAAATGAAAAAAAAAAAAAAAAAAAAAAGAATTGAAATTAATTAGCTTTATTCTTCTGTGTCTTTATGGAAAATAATGACATAGAGCATGCAATATTGTATCATTATCTCTTTAACAACTCTGATAAATTACGAACATATATTTCATTTATTCCTACCAATCTGGTGCTCTTATTACACATTTGCTTGCTTCATTAATACAATAGTCTTAATTCTTCTTTTCCTGTTAAAGAACTCTTCATGTC
>NW_008687454.1:86147-86368 GCF_000695815.1 Acanthisitta chloris | reverse complement strand
ACCGCGGTACACCCCGGGCACTCCCCGGTACACCGCGGGTACTCCCCCTGCATCCCCCGCACCCTTCGGGCACCCCCGGGTGTCTCCGGGCACTGTGCTGTGCGGTACGTGTGACACTGAAGATAAAACCTGCCCGGTCGTCACGGTACGGTGAGGGAAGCACCGGCAGGGGAGGAATTGAGCTCAGAGTTTTTATCAGAGAGTGGCAGGAAGGCTCGGGG
>NW_008687454.1:73254-86110 GCF_000695815.1 Acanthisitta chloris | reverse complement strand
CGACAGACCGGGAGGTGGTGGATTTTGGTGGGATGAGTTTTCCCGTGGTGCCTGCTGCAGTAGGATCGGTCTGCAGGGAGGCAGAGGTGTGGAAGGACCTCGTGGAGGGAAACTCCCTCCTTTGCAGGCTGCGGGAAAGAATCAAAGCTCCTCGGAAGACTTTTCTCTTGCAGTCTTTACTTGCAGAAACGACATCTGGGTTAAAAACACGAGAGCCTATTTTATGGGACCATAGAATTAATCACTTAGGTTGGAAAAGACCTCTAAGCTCATTGAGTCCAGCCATTCCCCCAGCACTGCCAGGCCCATCCCTAAACCATGTCCCCAGTCTACACACCTTTTAAATCCCTCCAGGGATGGTGACTCCACCTCTGCCCTGGGCAGCCTGTTCAATGCTTAACCTTTTCACTAAAGAAATTTATCCTAATAACCAATCTAAACCTCCCCTGGTGCAACTTGAGGCTGTTTCCTTATGTCCCGTGGCTTTTTCCTTGGGAGAAGAGGCTGACCCCAGCCTGGATGCTGCGGAGCACTGCTCAGATGTAGCTAAACCACTGGCAGGTTCTCAACACCTTTTCAGCTACTAATACCCAGCACAGCCCTATGAGGGATGCCATGGGGAAAATTAACTCCATCCCAGCCAGGCCCAGTACAGTGAAGGAAAAATGCCGCATCACTACAACTCCATCACAACACTCTTCCCAGGCCATTTCATGGAAGAGTATTTTTTTTTAAACTTCTGCATGGATAGTACATTAATATAAGTGTGAACACTCATACAAATAGAAGATGGAACACATACAAATAGAACACAGCACTTGTTATTTTAGGTTACAACTTCGAAGTAAAACCACAAAAAGTAAGGAGAGTAATAAGGAGGCAGTTGAATACGAGTGTTATAAACAAAAATCTAGCAGCTTCTGACAGTCAACTCATATTTTAGGGTGCTGATTAAAGCTCTATTGCTTACATTATCCTTCAAGTGAGATGCTCCATAAATACGTGGGCTAGACTGACACACACCCAACTGTCTGCTATTGCAGTACATGTATAAAAGCAATAAAGCAGGAAACATTTGCATCCACACTACTGTGTATTTTGCTGGTATATAAAAATTTTGTCTCATCGTAATATTTGTACAACACAGAGGGCATTTATTAAGTGTTTTGGGGTATTCGTTATTGAGAACTTGGTGACCACAGGGAATAAGGGCTGCTGAAATGTCTTCTCACCAACTTATGCCGCATTCTTAAACCATCTTTATACCTAACATACATTCTCATTAACTACTATCCCCTGTCCTTTAGCAGATATTATTCTGTCGGTTTCCTCCACTCCTCCAAATGTTCAGGCTATAGCATGGCCCCATCTTTTAAGAAGGATGCTTAGGACAGGAGAAGCAGCATGTTTGATTGTTGTGCACCAACATCAGCTTGGTTTGGATTTGGAGATTTTACTTACTTAATTGCAGCACGTGTTTCACATCCTTGAGTAACCTGTGTGATGGTCTCCACGGCCAGGTCCCCCTCTCAGACATGTGCCCATCTGTATGTTGTATCTCTCCCTAAATGTTTGGTGGGCCCACTGAGCTACAAATAGCTCATGCTTATGCTCCCAGTCCTGGTCCATCTGATCTACTACAAATTTCTCAGCTTTGTCTACCTGTTCATTGTTTCAGTGTTCTTTAGTGATGTGGCTTTTGAGCATGTGAGCATCAGCATGACATACCTCAAGAGTGATGTTGTTTACCTGGGCAGTGCTGTTCTGCCACAATGCAGCAGCCCAGATGGGTTAACCCCTGAGCTACCGGTTGATGTTCTTCCACTGCTGTAGCCACCCCCATAGGGCATTAGCCACTATCCAGGACTCAGTATAGAGACAGAGTACTGGCCACTTTTCTCATTCAGCAATATCAAGGGCTTGTTGGGTGACTTTCACTTCTGCAAACTGACTTGACTCATCTTCTCCTTTAGTGGCTTTGATGAGTTACTGTGTGGCACTCCTCACAGCAGCTTTCAACTTCCAATGGTTTCCTACAACATGGCAGGGTCCATCAGTAAATCAAGCATAACATCTTCCGTTGTCTGATAACTCATTATATGGTGGTGCCTCATGGGCACAAGCTGCCTCCTCAGGCAATGCTCCAAAATCTCTGCCTTCTGACCGGTTTGTGATCTACTCCAGGATTCCTATGCGGTTGGGTTGAGCTTGTTCCTAAGCTTAACAAAATAGAGAAGCAGTGCAGAAACAGAGAAGAAGTGCAGCCAACAAACTCCGTGACCCACACAGAAGCTTGTCATTTATTAACTGCTGTAGTTACAGCATGCTTCATACAAAACTGCCCTTGTCTTGGACCCCATGATAGGCACCAAAAAGGACTGTTGTGGATTGATCTTGGCTGGATGTCAGATGCCCACCAAGCTGCTACATCACTCCCCCTCCTCATCAGGAGGGAGGGATGGGGAAGAAAATAAAATGGAATACCAGTACTCAGCATAGGCCTATGAGAGCTGCTGTGGGGAAAATTAACTCGATTCCAGCCAGACCCAATACAGGTGTAAAGAGAACAACAAGGTGAGCAGGGTCAGTGCTGGAGCTGTCTCTTTTGATAACATTGAAAAGCATGACAACACTGAACAAATATTAGTGCTCCTATGATCTGGGATGGGCACTGTTGTGAATGAGAGATTTCTATAGCCCTAAGGGCATAAACGCATTAAAATGTGGTCACTGCTATTAAAATATTGAACATTTCCTGTGCTGGAAAAAGTTACAAACTCTTTAGTCTGGCTGGCAGCAGGCAATTTCCAGCTGCCTTAATTTTGTTTCAAGACTCATAGTTTCCGGGAAAAAAAAAAAGTTCTTGAGTCTTCAAAGCCTGAGGAAACATCAAAAGAGTAAGAAAAGAAAAGATGGGAAGATTAAATATGCATTACAAATGTCTACATCTCTTAGGGCCTGCCTAAACAGGGAAGCTCTTTTGCAATAAAGGAGAGTGTGAGCTGAACCACAGCAGCTATTCTGTGCTACCTTCTCCCCCAGCAGGGATTCATTTTATTCTGTTTCACAAGGCCTAAATTTCACATAAAAGTTCCTGAGTTGAGTGTTTTCCATTGCCATGGCTCTGTCTTTACACCATGTGCTAGTCAGGCCCAAATGTGAGTTCAAATGTCCCTCTTCAGTCAGTGCATTGACTTGCTCTGAGTTCAAGCCATCCTGTACACAGCATGGATGGCTGCAGGTAGAACCATAGAATCATTTAGGTTGGAAAGACCTTTAAGATCATTAAGTCCAACTGTTAACCCAGCACTGTCAAGTTCACCACTAAACAATGTCTATACTCATCACATCTACATGTCTTTTAAATGCCTCACAGGATGGTGACTCAACCACTGCCCTGGGCAGCCTGTTCCAATGCTTGACAACCCTTTCAGTGAAGAAATTTTTCCTAATAGCCAATCTAAACCTTCCCTGGCAAAACTTGAGGCTGTTTTATCTTATTACTTGTTACCTGGGAGAAGAGACTGCCCTTGAGGCATTGATGTCTGCCCAGGTTAATGCAACTAGTCTTGCTCTTGGCCACCCTCCTGCACCTACACTTTAGTCCATTTTTGTGGAGATGAAAACTGGAAATTATATGTACAATTTATCTTGCTTCCCTCTGTTTACAGTAGGGCAGGTAATGAAGGTTTCAGGCAGGAAATATAGTCCAGGGATGGATGCATATATATAGTGCTGGGGGAGGTAGTGGCAGTGGAGGGAATGGACATTTTTGGGCTTCTGCCATGACTGAATGACACAGATGGTTTTCCAGGGAAATGAGTATTTTAGTAATGAGTAGTGAATGTGCTTTGGGCTGACTGCACCTACAGCCCTGGGAATGCAAACAGTTTAGCAGCAGGTTTGTCAATAAATACCATCTGCTCAGCAACACTGACTCCGAAATATTGCAGAACCTACCTTACTGGTGGCTGTTGTTTTGCTGATAGAGTTGAGATAAAAATCGTTACTATATATTTTATTATTTTTGTAAATACTGTGATTGTGATCTAAAATTCTAAAACTAAATTTAATCAGACTTGTTCAATCTCAGTTTAAACCTGGGAGTTAAACTGTTGCCATTAGCTTTTCGTCTGGTGGCCAGTAGGACATCTGTATGAAAGTGTGAGCTGTAAGCAAAACTTCTTCTCTCACAGTTAAGGCCACTGAAGTGTGTGAGAAACACCTCACTTGCTTGGCTGCCTGCAAGGGAAGGAAACATAACTCTGTGGCAGCAGCAGGGATGCGACCTTTAAGCCCCTTTTTCCAAGTGGTCAAGAATGTAGGACTGCTAAAAGCCACATGCTGTTTTTCTCCTCTCCTGTCACATGAGGGTAGGTCACACTTCCTCTGCCCCTTCCTTCCATCCAGCCCTTGCTGAGAAGCAGTGGCCTGGGCAGGGCTTGGTGCCAGGAGTCTTCCCTCTGCCTCTCAGCTGTCTCCAACTTCTGCCTTTCAAACTTCACTGCTGGTGAAGTTTGAACTTTGAAATTGCTGACTTTGTATACAGAAGGGAAAAAAGAAAGAGGAAAAGAAAGAAAGGGAAGGAAAAACTAATCTGGAGTTATGCCACAGTTGCAGAAGTGCTGGAAGGCAGAAAGGCAGGAGTCCCATGGCTCCCACTGCAGCAGCTGGCTGCTGTTCCTGCCCTTAGGCTCATCGTGTTCCCTGCAGGTGTGTGGCTGTCAATAACAACATATTTGAGAAGATTTCTGTATTATTTCTGACGTACTTCCCTGTAAAAGAGTTTCTGTTTGTTGAAGAAGCTGTTCTGGCTCTTGCTGCTGAGCATTTCACCAAGGTTCAGGGAAGTCCCCTTTCTCTGTCTTCTCTCCTTGACATTGCAATTCAGTATTTTTTTTTCAAAGAGAAAACAAAGTAAATGCTACAATATGATGAAATTTGTGTGATATAATTGCTTTAGCCTGCCCTGGTCTGATCTGTTACTTTCTGAGTAGGTTTATGAGAATGGTTTTGAAAAGCAGGATCTGAGTGAGGGGTCTCATACAAATTCAGGATCCAAAGTTTAGACTTGGAAGATTATTCTTGGTTTAAGGTGGGAGGGCTCTGTTTTGACTTTGGGATTGTCCCAGGCCAGGCCTTATTGATTTTCTAGAACCCCATATGTGTGCATATGTGTACATACATGTGAGCAATTTTGATATGGACAGTCACTGCTGGCATTAGCAGACACCTAATGAAGCATAATCGTCACTCCAGGAAATAGCATGGCTAGTCCTGCTCCAAACACTTCATAAGGTTTGGGTTGACAGCTGACCCATGCATTCATCCATTGTTTACATCACCTTGGCATTCATTTCAGGAGCCTCTCTGAGAAGCTACTCGGGATGCTAAGACAAGATGTGATGTAGGTGCTGCAGCTGGATGCCTGAGGCTAATGTGACTGTGCTGGCTGTAACCAGTGATGTTTTGGAAGCATCAGAGGTTGCCACTTGGAGAACTTGGAGGTTAGGACCAGGAGAGCTATTCCCTGCACTAACACTGATCATTTTAACCATAGACTCAATAAATCCCGTAGAAGCAAGAAAGTTAAAATCATCAGTCTAATAAAATGATACAAATGGTAGACCAAAGCAGATCCACAATGTTTCCATCCCTGCCAAGGAAAAGGAGAGTACCTGGCTTGGGGAAGAAGGAGTTAGGGTGGGGGTGCTGACGGGTCTGCACCATGGCAACGGAGGAAGGAGCCAGCAGCACAGCCTCCAAAAAACTATAACACTGCCAATGAAAACCAATCTTGTATTAAAATCAGTTTAAAGCATTCCTGGTAATTATAGCCCAGTGGGCATTAGTTTCATACCAAATAAATAAGTGGGAAGAAAAAATGGTGATAAACATGAGACATTTGGCTAAGCAGGAATAAATAGGGACAAAGCTGCAGATGTTTATAAAGGGAAACCTTCCACCTCAAAACATATACAATTCCTTGAGTCTGTCAGTGAAATGGAAGATGAGGGCAAACCAGCATATACCTTTTATCTAGACTTGCAAAAAAGAAAAAGAAAAGAAAAAGGCATGGACAAACGAGCTAAGGCACTTGTGAGATGCCCTCAAGACATCTCGCTGCGTTACTAAGTGCTCTGAAAACCTCTGAAAAACCTCTGAAAAGCTGATCCTGAAAGGGAGAAATAGAATTAGATGCAAACAGTAGTTACAAGTGTTTTGAAATTGAAATGCTTATTTCTATTACCTGTCCTTGCTGATGGAACAAGCACCAAGTCAATGCCCTCAAAACACAGTGGATTCAAAATCATACAGGAGATGGGTTTTTTTGCAATGCAGGACTATTTTTTTTTATATGCAAACTAAAGTAAACCAAGTCAAGATACTTGAATTTAGCATTTAGCATCACACTAAGAGTTTAAATAAAGCTAGGATGTTCATGGAGGTAGCTGAGAACCTCTAAAGACAGGCGGGGCTGGTCACAGCAGGGGAAAAAGCCTGAGCTGGTGCTGCAGCAGGTACTGTCCGATGGGATGGAATGGCACCTGCCATGTACAACCTGCCTTTCCTGCTTGTCCTTTTGTCTGTTTTTATGGGAAAATGCTGGATCTAGCAAGCAGCCCCATGTACCACAGGACTAGTAAATAAACTAGTAAATAATTCTCTATGGGTTTATGCCTGGGGACTGACAGACTAAGTTGTCTGAGTCTTCAGCACAACTCTGTTGCTTAAAAGACATCAGAGAAGCCACACATTGCAAATGTTCTGACCACAGGAAAAACTTTAATGGGAATTCACACTTTATTAAACACCAGCGAATCCACATGAGAGAGAAACCTTGACTATAGAGTGGATTTTCTGGTGTCTACTAAGGCACTGATTCCCATTAAAATTTTTCCCAGGGTTTAATTCATTAATTCATTCTCTTGAGTCTTTTTTTTTTCTCAGCCTGATTACCTGCTCTCAAAAAATTTGCAAGACCTTAATATTTTCCAGACATTCACTTCTTTGAGAGTAAGATGGGCAGTGGGCTCAAGAATTACTGGGGATGGGATGGACAGTGTCATCTTATAGGAAAACATGTTGAAAATCATCTCCCATCAGCCTGGCAGGGACAGGAGAAATTATCATGCTGCCCACGCAGATGACAGAGCCGAGCATGGTACTTGTAGAAAGACAGCCAAGCAGACAGTGCCACATCCCTTTCTGCACTCTTCCCTTCCTTTTACACAAGCCGTCAGCATCCCAGAGGTGAGAATGGGTGTGCAAAGTATCCGCTGTAAAATAGCTGGGTTTGGTAAGTAGCATCACTATGGTGGTGATGTTTTTCTATCCACCCCATTGCCTGGGAGGCACAAAAATGGCAAACAACCTGCACAAACCCCTCTGGGGATTTTTGGGAGTCCTTGTGGGGGCAGAGAGGAGGCTGTCATAGGGATATTGACGCTTGTCCATGTGCTGGAGACAAGATGAGGTGACTGGGGAATGTGTGATGTCAGGCTCAGAACGGCCCTTGGCTGGGACATAATTGTGTTGTGTGGCCTGGGCTGGGGAAGCTGGGACCAAGAGCAACAACAAATGCATTAGCTGATGTCAAGGCTTCAGGGCTGGCTCAGGGAAGAGAGGACCTGTTTACTCCTCTGCAAGGTGTTTTTAAAGGGGTGCAGAGCAATGCTTCTTCCATCACATCTGTTCTTTTCTACTGGATGTTAATGTCACAGGGCACAGGTATGCCAGGCACAGGGCAGCACCCTGTGCTCCACAGGGAGGTGCCACAAGGATGCTCTGCCTGCTGCTGCAAGCCCTGTGGCTGATTTTCATCCACATTTCCAAAGCATGGAACACAGGCATGTTAACAGCACAAGCCTGTGCATATGTCTCACTGCCAGTGAGTATGGGTTTATTTCACCTTTCATTGTGATCAGTTAAAACTAAAGTGTTCATTACCTGTTCTGGTAATTACTTTACCTCATAACCAGCCAGCTATGGATTAGCCTTTGCATTACAATCAGTTGCTTTGGCTCCTGTTTTATTTTGAGGTGTAAAGGTTGTACAGGCTGAAGGAGTGTGCAGGCAATGACAGACATTTGTGTGCTGAAAAGCCTCTTGCTGTGTTCTCCAGCTACACCATCATGCCTATTCAACACTATCTCCTCTTACCATGGATCTTGCCATCCCTAAATCCTTAAATGTCACAGCACAACTGTAGTCCTGGTTTTGCAAGAGTTCCCCTTCTGTCTATAAAATTAATCAGCAAAAATGGAAAGAGATTGCTGGCAACCCCTAATGAATCTCCACTTCTGACAGCTTTTTTTCTCTGCTAAATGCAAGTATGGGATTTAACATGCAAGCACACACACCTTCTTAGTGATGGCTGAGGCTTCCATTCCTCCTCATACAGCATTGTGTGTTATAGGACAATGCAGTTGGAGGCACTGGAGGGAACTGGGCTCTGTGGTGTCATGCAAAGGGGGTCTTTGTCTGCAGGGGTCCCTGTGCCCAGCAGAAGATGCACCAAAGAAGTTTCTGGTCGTTCCTGTGTCCTCTCTTTGATCCCCAGGAAAGCCACAGGGTCCCTGCATGGGGGGAGCAGCCAGTGCAAACATGGTCACAGCAGGGATATGCGTGAATTGAGCTCATGAAGGGAATGGCATCACTTTCTTCTCCAGGACAGCCATGGGGCTGTGGGAGGGCTACAGAGGCTGCTGGGCAGTTGGAGTGGGTTCTCAACCATCAGTTGAGCTGTCCATCATGGCAGTGTCACCTGCCACTGGACCTGGGTGGGTGGAGAGCTGGTGTCCAACAGGCAGCAGGTCGTGGGTTTGCCATGGGTGGCAACGGACCAACCTCAGACCACGATTAGCTGTGACGGGCGCTGTGTTCCCAGGGTGATGGGTATCACTGTGTCTGGCACCCAAACACCATCCTCCAGGGTGTCTGGGGAACCTTCCAGTGACTGCAGAATTCCTTGTGCCACAGGGTGAAAACAGCTGCATTAACATGGACAGTTGTCTGACTGCTTCAGAAGGTAAAACATGGTAAAAGCAACAAGAACAAGGACTGCAAAACTTCTGCTTGCAAAACTGATAGTGCTGGGAAGCAGCCATGGAGCAAGCAGTCATGGTGTGGCTTGGGGCCCCTTCACTTTAATGCCTCTGGGTGTTGGCAGGTTCCCACCCTCTGGCTCATGCACTCACGCTCAGAGCAGCTCTGTGCCTGGGCACAGCCAGATAACCACTGGTTATCTCCCCAGGACAAGGAGCCCAAGACAGTGGAGGGGAGATATTTGTACCAAGACATTTCTACCTCATCCACACACACACCTCTGTCTTGCTGCATGCTGAAACACTGGGACAGCGGCACTGACACTGCTCATGGTGAGGAGCTGCAGAGTCAGTGTTACCAGTCTCATCCTAGTGCAGCAGTGGCTGGGAGGTATGTTGGTACCCACTTCTGGCAAACCAAAACTGGCCAATATTGCAATAAACCAATTGCCAATGGCCAACCAATGGCCAATATAGCAATATTGCAATAAATCCCATAGGCAACATGTGAGCAGGTATGAGTGAAGCCTGGCTGTGGTCATCCATCACTGACCTGATCAAGCAGTAAGAGAAAAATTATTACAGGTGGCTGCACCGCCTGCTTTGTCTTTAATAGACCCTGAAACCCCCATGCCAAGGGCCACAACATGGGCTCAGACCTGCAAGATATTGAAAGCGTGAGAGAGCATGTTTCCAACAGCAACAAAAATACATGTTTTCTATTCCTCCCTGAGTGGCTGAGAGCTCAAGTCACCATGGCTGGGTGTGTTTTGCAGCATCCCTATCAGAGCACATGCTGCTCATGCTGGTCACATCTGCCACTGGCCAGCCCTGCATGGCAGAAGGTGACAGGGAAAAAGGCATTTTGCTCTCCCTTTCCCAGTTTGCTGGTTCTGTCATTGCAGCAAGTTGCTGGGGTGGGCACAGGCAGCCAGGGGTTGGTGTGCACAGGCACAGCAGAGCAGGCACTGGGCAGCCAGACAGACACAGAGATGGAAACTGTGTTCTTCCTGCAGGAATGGTGCAGCTCCAGGCCAGCCCCTGCATGCTTCCATATCCCAGCCTGAGAGACAGATGTCTTCTCTTTCTTGAGAATATATCCATATATCTGTCCTCAAGCTATATATATATATATATACACATTATAGAGATAAAAATCTTTCATACAGATATAGGTGTGTTCGTTTTTCAATTCCAGTACATACTATTTCACTTGTGGCTCCTCAGGGCTGGGAGTCTTCCAGATGGGTTGTGAAGTGAAGAACAAGCACGTGGGGAAGGTATCTGGCAGCTTGAGGCTTGGAAGGAGGAGGCAAGCCCTGCTTGCTATCTGTCCTTGAGCTCTCTCCTGCCTGTCTAACTTGGTGTTACAGAAGAACAACCCACACCAGAAATCCTGGCCTACATTGCTAAATCCAAGAGTTGGGTTGCTCGGTGTTGGCAGAAGCAGACTGGACCTCGTGGACCTTGGCAGTGGGCTCTGCAGGGCTGGGAATGGGCAACGTGGGCAGCGACTTCTAGCCAATTTAATGCCAGCAAAAACAGTATGTGGACTGATTTCATTACCAGGAAGTTGATAAAAAACACCATTTTGTGATAAGAAATCCAGGTGAATTGATTTAACTTGAAGGTCTAAGTCCTGGATTTCCCCTCTGCTTTGCATAAGTTACTGCTAGACTTATTTCCCTCTGCCATGGACACACGTGAGTGAGCAGACAGCAAGAGGAATACAGCTGAACTTCACCAACTTCAGTACCATCCTCAACAAAATGTGGTCCGTGGCTAGAATGTTGTGTTTATTGTTCTAAAAAATGCCCTGAGGCATAACATCTATTTGGAGACTTCCATGAAAATTACTCCAAACAACTGCTTGAAACTGACCACTTCCCCCTGAAAGGTTTCACAAGTGGAAGATCAGCCTTTAAGGCAGCAGTGGCAGCTGTTCCTTTTCTCTGCCTTGACAGCAGCAGAGGTTGGTTTTGGGGTTACCTGTGGCCCCAGGTCTTGTCACTGGCTTTGCCTTGTGATGCTGCTGGAGGCTTGTGTTGCAGATGCTTGTAAGAGAGAAGTAGCAATATTTATATTTATATAAACCAGTGATTTAACAAAATTTGATAGTAAATGCAGCAGTGGTTTAACAGGATTTGATGGCAAGGCACACTTATTATTTACTGTGTGGAGGACAGGTCATCTGGAAGTGCCAGGGAGACCCTCCCATTGAGACACAAGGTTCAGGAAGGACCCCCTTGTATTCTAAACTCCTTTCTCAGGGGAGTTTGAGTGCAGCTGGATCCAAACTTAGTCCCAGACTGGGTCAACAGTTTCTGTCTAAAGGACTGTATGTGCACAACCAGTCCTTTATATCACTTAGCTAAGATTTCAAAGTTTCAAAGTTTCATGCTTACTCCCAATTCACTTACCAAGTACTTGTTGTGATAAGAATTCTCTCAGCCTTGAGGAATAACCTTGAGAGGTGTCCCTACTCAAGGACAGCTCTTGTCCTGCAGCCTGCTGTGATGCAGAAGAGCTCAACAGCCCCTGGGCTGCCTACTATTTATGGAATAAGATGATTGACTTACAGTCATATTTACATACCAGCCGTATTTTGGTTGGCACATGCTCAACTAGCCCTCAGCTGTTGAGCAAGACTTAGAGCCCTTAGCTATTGCATTGTTGTCTGTCTTCCCAGAGTCCAAAACCATCATAACCACCACTAGTGGCTATTGCTTAAGCAGAAAGGGGGGAGCACACTGCCATGGCTGGTTACTGAAAAAAAGCAATCACAGCACAAAGTGCTTGACAACTGCAAGCCTTTATGGGGGCTGTTCGCTAGCACCAAGCGCCTTCTTTCACCAGTTTCCCCTTTTTCTCCCCTTTCCTGTTTAGGGTGATGGCCATGAAGCCACACATGATGTGAACAGCAGATACAGATTGTCTTTAGACCTTGTGAAGGACAGCTACTTGTGTGCTTTCCAAGCCAAAATAAAAGGTAACGTTTGGGGATGTGGAAGTTGCATTGCCCTGAGCTCCCATCCACTCAGACACAATGTCTTTAGACACCTTGTGCCCACACTAAAGCTGCTGCCAACATCCCACCAAAGTGAGATTGAATGTGCTGGAGGTTCTGGGCTGTAATTCCCCTGTGGAAGCAGCAGGTAGGCATTGGGCACAGCAGGGTAAGGTTTTCTTTTTGCCCAGCTCTGTCTTGCCCTGTGCTTCATAGCTTTCCTCGCTGGGTTTCTCCCTGACTGTCCTGACCTTGGCCCTTTGTACTGGGAGGGCTGGTGTGGAGGGGAAGCGAGCACCTCCCCGGGGAAGCAGCCAGATCACAGTTTGACAAACAGGTTGCTCAACCCTGGGTTGGAGTTACTGATCCCAACTCATGCTGGCCGCTGCTCTGCAGCACCAGGAAGCCTTTGCGCCAACGTTTTCCAGGCAGAGGACACTGTTTGGCTGCAGTGCAAGTGTCAAGAGTTATCAGGGAAATCTTATTTTTAAGTATTTTCTGACCATTCAGAACTGAGAGGATATTGAGAAAGCACACCCCAATAGCTGCTAAGATACGGTATTGTAAGCAAGGCTTCCAGTGGAATGTGTTTTTTTTCTGCCTCCTCCTGACACTGCAGGTTTCCCTCCCTCAGGTACAAGGTTGAGACTTTCCCCTGGGTGCAAACAGCTGGGTGTGTTTTCCTCTTGATTCACACAGCAAAAGGAGCTTGCATAGGGCTTCCATGCAAAACCAACAGCTTACAGATTTGTCAGACAAAGCCAATGTCCCACGTACTGGAGCTGGTGGGCACACAGAGCAG
>NW_008687454.1:42190-73236 GCF_000695815.1 Acanthisitta chloris | reverse complement strand
CCTGCTGAATCTTTTCCTGGCAGAAGAACCTTAGGGGTTCTCTTATGCCACAGAGTTTCTTGAACACGCTGTTTCCCCAGGAAGCAGGAGTGAAGGCACCCATGGCAAAAATAATCCTGATGAACAGAAGATGCAATTCAGAGCCATTTTTTCTTTCTGATTGTAGTCCTTGGATACAGGCTGGGACACACCTGCTTCTCTGTCTGTAGAGGTTATTTTCCTTATCTCTCTTGCAGTGGCTTGGGGACCTGATGTCATGGGTCAGGCTCTGCTCTCTGGGATGCCTGGTGAGGGGGTGTCTGCCTCCTCCAGGGAAGCACAAGTCAGAGAGCTAAAGAGCTAATGTGCACAGTGCTTCACTGCCTCACCTGGCACAGTTTACTCACTCCTATAGAATAATGCATTACAGGTACAGTTCTGAATAGGATCATCTCTTTCTAGAAAAGATTCAGACTTTGTACTAGCCTGTATAAGTGAGGTTTGGGGTTGTGTACCTACTTAACCTTTTCTATGCAGTGTCTCAATCTGCAGGATTGAAACAAACCTCTTAGATAGACCTTTTCTTCTCTTTGCTCCAAACTCCTGCACACCTCTGTTTCTCACCTCCTTCCAGTACAGATCAGCCACTCTACATGCTCCTCCCTCTATTTTTTTTCAGTGAACTGTGGCCAACAGAGTGAGCAAGATCTCCTTAGGAGGATTAACATTATGCTGCCATTGGAAAAGGATGATGCTTTCTCTTGGATGTCTCTGTTTTTGCAGCCACAGGTGTACAGGCAACCAAATCTGTGGGAATAACACCGAAACATCCCTTTCTCCCAACTTGATCCAGAGAGGCTGGAGGCAAACAACAACATTCAAGCACTTTTTGAGCCAGTCTGGCTGTGGATTATGGAGGGATTGGAGCTCCTCACTGGTGAGAGGACTACAGGGAGATGGGCAAGTCTGCATTCGAAGTAAAACTGGTGAACCTTGTGCATCATTTAACAGTCAGAGGTGTTTAGACAAAAATGAAGTCTGAAGAGGTGTTTGGATGGTAAAATGTGCTATTTTTGCTGTACATAAACATGGAAAAACAAATTGCTGACATTTCTGGAGTTATTCCAAATTTTCATTTGGTGCAAAAGTTAGATTCTGGGTGTGCTGATTGTGGAAATCCATCTTTATTTTGTCTCCCTGTCATCTTGTTTTCATATGTCATGCAAGTTTGGTCTTGAGCTGTCTCTGCTGTGTTGCTCAGCTCTGCCTGGGAAAGGCCAGAGCCACCCCCTGCCACTGTCCTCTCCTCTGTGTGAGCACATTCCTTGTGCTGACCAGGCAGAACAGGACGGACTTCCTTCAGTGCCATTTCCTGATGAATTCTGACTAACTGTGGAGGAAGTTAAACCAAAGAAATGATGAATCCTCTGATTTTTATTTTAAAAAACCTTTTAAAAAGACATCTCTGATTTTTGAACTGTGAACAGCCTGCCTGCTGTCCTGCTGCCCGCCTCATCTTCATGGATAAAACATACACCAAAGGCCAGATACATTTTCTGCTGGGAAGCCCTTACCCTTTTGGGGGAGCTTCATTTGCCAGTGTCAGTACATTGAGCTTGCTCCGTGCTTTGAAATAAATCTTTCATAGTCTGAACAAACAGACCTTAAGATGTGACTGATGGAGGGCTACCTTCTCCCATGGCCAAAGACAAGTCTCTCAGTCTCTGGATTTTGGGTCTCCAAGGGTCCTGGACACAGCCCTGTGGAATTTTGGGATATCATGCTGCTCGACTGGAGAAGCAGCAGCAGAACAGGGTGGGAGAGGGCTGGTCTCTCCCTGCAGCCCTCCTG
Source organism: Acanthisitta chloris (assembly GCF_000695815.1). NCBI lineage: Eukaryota > Metazoa > Chordata > Aves > Passeriformes > Acanthisittidae > Acanthisitta > Acanthisitta chloris. Next base: position 71,406 of record NW_008687454.1, on the reverse strand, counting down.
GGGCCTGCACCAGGGCACAGCCGTGTGCAGATACCATAGTCCATGGTTGGGCATATCCTAAGGTACTTCAGTTTTGAAGGAGAACAGCTCAATGCCTCTGAAACTCTTGCTGTTGACAGGGATCTCACCTGGATGCCACAGTGGTGGAGGCACCCAAGTCCCACTAGGACTCCTTTTGGAAACTTTGTCTCCCTTTGCCTGTTAAGCCTGGCTGCTTACCTAAAGCAACACTAATACTAAACAGAGACCAAAGAGTTACTGAGGCCTCAGGGCTTTTATGAATCCCTGTATTGCTCAATCCTCCATCTCTGTAGTGAAATTCTCTCTCTCAGGCTTCACAAAAGGTTGCACTTAAAATTTGCCCTGAACTTTGATCAGGAAACCTTAAGGCAAAAGCTGTGTTTGCCTTGTGGCACCTTCTCAAGTGCTTGTAGACACCCACCAGTGCTGCCTCCATTTGATGTCTTGACTTTTCCATCATTGTGTAACTCTACAAAACACTTTGTGCCTTCCCAAGAAAACCAAGGTGCTGGCAGAGCGATGTTCTCCTGGAGTGGGTGACAGAATGCATGCTTCATGGGAGGGATCTGGGGCTTTTCCCTTGTGGGCAAAATACAGAGCAGGGCTCCCCTGTAGTCTGTGCTACTCATGTGGGGAAGGATGCGAAGATATGACAGCAGCAGTAGCAAAACCAAGTGTCCAAAGATAATGGCATAGTCTGAGGCATTTCCAAGGAGCTGAGCTCCTGGACAAAGAACAGCATTTTTGAAAGAAGAAGCAAACTGAACTGCAACAAAACCACCACAAACACATGCAAGGAAAACACCCCCAGATTGCACTAAGCTTTAAAGCCCTCAATGAGAGCAAGGTCTTTTCAGGCTCTCACACAGTGATGGATTTGCCAATGCTGAGATCCCTGAGCTGTCAGAGCTGCAAGTTGGGGCTGTGTAACAATGAGCTTATGCTAAAATCGGATGTGAAAGGAAAATCTAATATCAAAGCAGAAGAAAACAGAGCAGTGAATGAAAGGTTGGGTCGCTCCCTGCTCAATCCTGCATTACAACAGGGCCTGGGATCACCTCCCCAGGTGGGAAGGGGTTGAGCCTCTGCCAGCTGCATCCTTTTTTTTGTACTGGATGTGGTACCCCTGGCACTCAGTGTGATCCCATAAATATGTATATAACCATGGAGCCAAGTCCCTTTGCATTTTGTGCCCTAAACAACTGGAAGAGGAGCAGTAGATGCTGTTTGATTGGGAAATGCAGATCTTAAGACCTGTCAAAACACTGCGTGCAGCGTGCATTAGTTGCTGGTGAAAGCACAGGACTAAGATCCTGCAAACCCAGTGTTGTCTCTGCTGCTGCCACTGGCCTGGGGGGAGTCACTGTCCTGCAAAACCCACATGAAAAATCAGAAATAAAATATGTGTCTTTTGCCAAAGTTCCTGGAGATAACTGGGAGAGAAATGAGACACCATGGATGTGGCCCAAGACCTGTATCCTTGAATTGATACAGTCCCCAGCAAGGGTAGGATTAGACAGGAATGTCCATTTTTAAGACAGTTCTTTATTGAGCATCTCTAGCTAAAAAAGACCAAAGAAATTGCACTTCTAAGCAAAAAATTTGAAGAAGAAAAGGCACCAGGGCAACAGGTTAGGTATTAGGGAAAGGTTCTTCACCTGGAGGGTGGCTGGGCCCTGGACCGGCTCCCCAGCCAGTGGTCACAGCACCAAGCCTGTCAGAGTTCAAGAAGCATTTGGACAATGCTCTCAGACACATGGTGTGATTCTTGGGCCTGTCCTATGCAAGGTCAGGAGTTAGATTTGATGATCCTTGTAGGTCTCTTACAACTCAAGTTATATTCTCTGATTCTATGATAGGGAATTACTGCTTTTTTTGTGGGGTTTGTGTTTCATACCCTATGAAGACAACCTATTTTTGGTACCTAGCTGGCTGCTCCATGGCTTTCTGCTTCAGGGAAGCATTTGACGTGATTTGAAACTGCAGATGTGACTTGGAGGGGCCAACCTCTATCAAGTGCTTACACAGCCAGACCTTTTGCTACCAGTTTCTTCAGCTTATTACTATCCAATCACCAAATCAGTACTTTGCACAGAGGTGTGAGAAGTCTGAGAGTTTCCTGGCTCACTCCACGGTGCCAGGGGCAACAGTGGCTTTGACATGGTTGCTTCCCTGCAAGGCTCTGGGAGCGGGTGCAGCAGAGAGTGGTCACTTTTCTGGAGAGTGCTCCCTGATGAAAGGGCCGTTCCCATCTCTGCTGGGCAGTGAGCATGGAAGCAGCTGTGAACCAGCAGTCAGACTTTATCTGACCTTTTATTTATCTGACCTGCCCTCCCTATAAGACTGAACACAAAATGTCACGCAGTTCCCTTCTATCAAGCCTGCAGGCAAAGGCTTATCTAAATTACATGTGTCTGTGTGTCTTGAGTCCTGCAGCCAAGTTTCCACCCGTGGCTCTCTCAGCACTACGCATCCCTCAATCCACCACAGCAGGTATCCAGCCAGGATTACAAAGCTTGCAGATCCAAAAGGATGCTAGCCTGAAGCAATAAACAAACTATTTCCAAACTATCTAGTTTGTTAGCAGAAAGGCTTGCTCAGCTCTACTCCCATGGACGGTCTCATTTCATCTTCCAAATCCCGAGATGTGCAGGTTGAAAGGATCCCAGGTCTCCAGCTTGCTGCATGTGGAAATTATATTAACAGCAACTACGCTCCTCAGCACAGAGCAATTAAAGGATCAGGTTAAATAACAACTAGTCTTTGTATCCAAGCCCAGAACATGTGCTGAACAAATTTGGGCTTGTGGTGCACATTGTCAGTAAGTGTGGCCTCTTCCTGCCCCTTGGCTGTGGGAGCAGCAGGGACACGGTCAGGAGTTGGGGCTGGGACTGGTGGGCTGCAGTTTACTCAGGAATATGCAGATATGAGTCCAAGTTGCAAATTCATCATTGTTTCTCACTCTGCAAATAATCTCCCTGACACACAGACATATGACATTTGTTTGCAAATGTGTTTGAAGCTACATGTAAATAATTCATATGAACAAGGTACTGCCTAGTAAGAGATTTTAAAAATGGTAAAAGCTTTAAATGAAAAATGTGGAAGTTTTCCCCATGAGCACCTTCACTTATCAAAATAATGAAAGATCACAGCTATCTTTTATATTAATTTATTAGAAAAAAGATACAGTTTAATGTGCAAATATATACACCAAACATTACAATAAAACATGAGGAAGGTGAGTCCCTTCCCTCTAGTAATGACTTAACTCCTTCATAACAGAGATGACTGTTTAATGCTTCCCCACAGATTTACAAATACAAAAAAGTATAATGCTTCATTTGCACAAGACAAAAGTTTCTTTCTATTTGAACAAAAAATATTCTGGCTTTGACATGGCAAAAGTCTGCTATTTTGGTGGCTTTTATTTTTTTAAAACCTGAGCAAGTTTTGCAGAACAGGGGAACAAAGGGAAGGCATTGCCCTGTGCTTCGTTCTCACCACAGCATCTGATGGTCTTTGAATTACTAAACCACTGAATCACTTCAAGTGAATCCAACTCCAAAATTTACATCTATGATGTAATTAGTGACATGGAAGAAAGTGGGCACTACCATTGGCAAAAGTGAGCTGGCTGAAAACACCTGGCTCCAGTTAAATGGCTGTTGACATTTCTCAGGTTAAGGGTTCCTATCTGCCAGTAAGGAATTTAATGCTGCCTCCTGTAGTAAAGGAATTAGAAATGGAAAATGCAGTTTAGTCCAAAAAGCAAAGAAGTTGTGGATCCTTGCCCAAATGTGTGGCCATTGAAGGAATGCAGAATAAGGCCATATTAAACCCATCAGCAGAGGGAAGCAGCTGATGGCCCCAGCAATAACCACAGGATGCAAAACTGTTGAGCTTGGTTGTTTTCCACATCATCCTGCAACCAAGCTTCATCCAGCAACTCCACTGGGTGACATTTCCAATTAAACAAACACTATTCTGCTAGTTTAGTGCTTCACTCCATTTTAAACGAGATGCTCCAGTGGTGCTGGAGAAGGCACTACAAGCCCTGAGCCAGGAAATGCCAGTTTCCCCAGAATATGAGTTTTCTAAGGGACCACTGGCTACCCCATGCTCAGTTAGGTGCAGAGCCTCTCTCTGCATCAGCTCTCATGACATTTTTTTAAGAAAATACATACAAGTAACAGCATAACAGACCAAAGAAAACCACAACCAGGCGTGTGCGTAGCTGGCCCTAGAGCCAGTGCCAACCAAGGGCCCTGGTCTGGGCTGTGTTTTCAAACATGACGCTGTAAAAACCTGACTCAGTTTCAGGTTTTCTTTCCTCCTTGGTCAAGGGATCAGGATTTAAGAACAGACTTAACAGTGACTCCTTTTACTCTGTAACGCCCCTGCTCTTCTGCTTGGTGGCTTTATGGGTACTGGCCCAAAGGTTTGTCAGTCATTTACTACAGCAGGGGCTGCTGTGGCTCCATTCACATCCAAACCCTTGGTGATGGGGTGGCCACAGCAGATTTGCTGTCCTCCCACCACCTTCCTCTTTACCCTCCTTAATGTATTGTGGCATTTGACAAAAACAAAAGGAACAAAAGCCTTGGGGGAGGACTGCTCTGCTTTTAAATTTTTTTTAAAGTCATTATTTTTTTAATTGCTCCTGTTGCATGTGTTGTACTTACACAAGAATGCATGTCACGGAGCAGCAGGTAAAAAGAGACTTTACATGAAGAATCTGAAAAAACCCTCAAACTTCGATTTTGTTTAAAAAATGAAAGTTAGAAACTAGTGAGCAGCATTTGATCAAGATAAGAGGGCAGTGGGGGCAAGCAGGGGACACGGGAAGTTGAAAGGAGCCATTCTGATCTAAGGACAGTCCCTGACAAGCTATATGCTTATGTCCTTTTAGGGCAATAAAAATACTGAGAGAATTCTTTCTTCTCTAAACTTTTGAATGATCTGTTATCCAGGTTTGTTGAAGTTTAAATATTTTTACAATAAACTAGAATAACAAGCGAGTCAGTTGTCTCCAATAACTTGGTGTTTTTCCACTTCCTAAGATTTTCTGACAGCATGACAAGGAACACTCCAGTCAAACACGAGCTGATCTGTGTGTGATTGTGATCTGCATCAGAGGCTGCCTTGCCATTACTCCACAATCCAGGATCTGCAGTGGAGGAATGTAACTTCACCTGCCCTTTGTGGAGGTTTTCTGTCCCTGATCTAAGACACCTCTTAGCTGGTCTTTTAACCCTTTCAGTACATCAGCATACACCAAGAGCTTTCAGTGACACGTGTTATTTGTACACCTTGAAAAAAAGGCAATTCTTTCAAGCAGAAAGGCAAAGGTTTCAGTATCCGTGGCCCTTCCCTGCTTCCCTCTCTCTGACACCTCTGTGGAAGTGCAGATCTTCACTGCCTCTCCCCAAAGCCACTGCCCCTATCACAATACCACTCCCAGGCACTGCTGCTCACAGCTCTGCTAAATCAGTTGGAGGACAAAACAACTGGGTTTTAACAAATTAAATTTCACACCAGACTGGCAAGATTTATATGGAAAGGTTGGAAACATTTTCAATACTTTTATGAACATCAACTTCATTTTAGAGCTTTGGGGCAGAGGGGAAAGAGCAGAGTAGGAGGGAACAGCAGGTCAGCTATCTGCAGGATTAACCCCAGTTTTCCAAGCAGCTCTAGTCTGGCACATTTTGTGCCCACAGGCCTGGGTGCCCAGTTTGCCCCAGAGACAATAAAGGTGCTGGTGAACCTTGTTCTTGCAGGGTAAGCTAATGAGCCAGGTCACAACAGCAGATCCCCAGAGTTTGGGCTAAAGAAGCAGTGAGACCTGCAAGCCCTTCAGCTCTCGTGAGGTAGGAGGAAAATGGTGTTTCTGTTGGCTATGCTGCCTCTCCCACAGGACGTGTGACTTGGCCACATTTCTCGGCCTCCCAGAGTGCCCAAATGGCTGGAGCAGAGTGGGTACAGGGAGGAAGCTGAGTAGGAGCCTTGAAATGCCAGTGGTTTTTGCAATGACATTTCTATGATCTCTGTTTGGTAAATCAGCATTTTTGGGATGTCAGGTTACAGTAATGCAATGTGATAACAACAGGCACATGAAAGGAGGCCGGTGACTTGGCAGTCAGAGAAGAAATCTTTCCTAAGGGTCCTGTCTGTCTGTCTGTCCTTGCCAACAGGAACAGACCACTTATGGCTACTGGGACTTACCTACAGGAGCAAAGCCTGCGAGACCAAATCCAGTGTGGGTCACTCAGTGGCACTGCCTACTTCCATGAGTCAAGTGGCTGTGTGCCACTTTAAAATAAAGACTGCAGCCAAGCGTTTAAAGTTAAATATCTTATAAACTATACACATATGTGATCCTGAGATAGTGCCTGTAACAAGTCCCAAGGTAGATAAGCTTCCTGAAGCCAGAGGTCCTCACGCCGGGTGAGCGCATTGTTGCTGTGTTTTGGCAGGCTCCTGGCCTCTCCCCGAGCGCGCTGCACTTCCTAATGCTCTTTTCTTTTGGGGTGGGTCTACTGAAACAATCAGATTGACGACTGCTACCAGCAATTCCAATGGCATTTCTTCTGCTGTTCAGATGAAAGCATTCTTGATCATTTGCCAGTTCTCCCAAGACTTGCAGAAACAGGCTCACAGCTTCCCTTTCTATTTTTTAGCCAGCCAAGAGCTGTGTGGCTGCAGCCTCCTGCTAGAAGAGCAGCTGTGCTGTGCTGTGCTGAAGACACTTCTCAAGATAGGGGAGAAAACATCAGTAGGAATCAGACAGAAAGGCGACAAGTATGAGTCACAATGGAGAGAAGAAGCTTAATACAATGACTGTCGTCCAGAGGGTCAAAGACCATGCGTTCCAGTCGCATGGGTGCGTAGTCCTGTTTTGAGTTCTGACAGCATCAGCTCACAATCAGACCTTTTAAACCCAGGGGAAAAATATTTTTCAAAATTCTCTTTGCTTAAGCACTATATATTCAAAAAGTTCTTTTTATTGTTTCAGTATTTTAGCCCTTAGTTGATTAGTCACCAATACCTGCCAGATGCCTGCTGCCATAAAAGCATGCTGAGCACCTGCAGTATTTGTAGGAATATCAAAAAATAGCTTTAGCAACTAGGAATTATGCAACAGAGGGAGAAGGCAGGACTAACTACATTAATGCAACTTGTAGTGGATTTGTTAACATTAAGTGTATGACTTGTCGAAGAATCATGCCAGAAAATGGTACCATGTAGCTTACTGGTAAGGGCAGTAAAAAGGGTAATGCATTACTTTAATCATAATGAACCACTCACTCTTTAACATACTATTTCCAGCTGAAATCAAAGGTTTCCAGCAAAAATGCCTCTATGGACTGTAAGCATCTTACAATTCTCTCTGCCTTTGAACCCTACTGTGATAGCTGCTTCATTAACATTGTGGTTCCAGTGCAAAAAAAAATCCTCCAGATCCCAAATTTTCTTCCTTTAGACTTTAATCATAATGAACCACTCACTCTTTAACATACTATTTCCAGCTGAAATCAAAGGTTTCCAGCAAAAATGCCTCTATGGACTGTAAGCATCTTACAATTCTCTCTGCCTTTGAACCCTACTGTGATAGCTGCTTCATTAACATTGTGGTTCCAGTGCAAAAAAAAATCCTCCAGATCCCAAATTTTCTTCCTTTAGACTTTTTCTTTCATCTTTTTTTTTTAGTGTTCTGTAAAGCTTGAGTCTTCTGTTCATCTACCTGGACATAGTCCACTCTCTGTTCCTCAGAGAGAAAAGGTTTCTGTGGGACAGAGAGGAAAAAACCAACGTATTAATTTTAGGGTTGAAAAGGGATGCTAGCAAAACTTGGCTTGATTTTTCCCTTTTGCCTTTTCCTCGTTCCTTGATTGCTTCACTTCACCTTGAAGCTCACAGTGACATCAGCTGACAAAAGCATTGCTTTACAGCCTGCTTTAGCTATAATTATCCATCTGTCACCCTGTCACTCAGCCCAGCACAGCAAGCAAGGGAAACATGCTGTGCTGGCTATTTCCATGCAGATAATCATTCTCTCCTCATCTGAGTGATCCTGCTGCAGGGATAACCTAACTGCATTTTACCTACAGGGAGGGTTTAAATAAGAAAGCTTAAGAGTCTTGAGTCTTTTGTATCTAGGAGTACTGGCTGCTGGAGAAAATGATACAAAGGACATAAAATGACCTAAACTGACAACAGGTCATTGCTTTGCAGTGGTACCTACCCACTACCTGGGCATGTTAGAAGCTCTTTGGAACAAGGAATGTATTTTGTCAGCATTGCAAAGGAAACTGAAATGGTTTTGGTGATGCAAGAATAAAGATGCACATTTTGCCAGGTTACAAGAGAGGGCACGGTTTTACCCCACGAATTTATCATACGTTGCAAACTTGTTACTGCAAAGAGATTTGGGAGAAATCTACCAGGAAAGGCTTTGTGGAGACTTTATGAAAATGAAAGAGCATGCAGAGAGCCTGCAGGCATCAACCAGCTTGCCCACAAGCCCTCATGGCTGCATATCCCAGAGCAGTCTCCTGCACTCTGCCAACCTCATATTAACAGCATCTATGTGAGTCACGCTAAGGACACCTCGTCATCACCCTAGCTGTGCTTTTATTATATTAATCTTGAGCCTGCCACAAATGCAGTCTGCTGGAATCATGAATGGCTTCATCATGACACTTAGGGCACCTATCAGAGTGTGACCCTGGGTCCTGATTTCCTCCCAGCACACAAAAAGGAGGCTGTTTTTTTTTTCTTCAGATGACTCGTACCTTCTGCACAGGGGATGGGGAAGCAGAATTAAAATCCAGTGCTAAGTAATCAAGGTTAGATTTTCTTGTCCATGGAAAAGCACCACTGTATGGAGATGTTGCCTGTCTGTGTTCCTGTCAGGAAAGAAGAGAAACTTTTAATGCTCTTAAAACATGATCCTAAAAGCAAACAGGACCACGACTGTGAGCTGGGAAACTCACCTGGCAGAACACACATGAGAGTGGTCAGAACACACATCATTTTCTCTGAGTGTGTTTGGTTACTAACCACAGCATAACACTGATAATTATGGGATGGCATAACAAAACTATGAGAACCTTTTTCTCCTGGTAATTATGGCAAAACGAACAAACCAGGCTGATTTACACACAATTTCATCAAGAAGGACTTGTGTCCAGCTTTTCAACCCAAGCCTTTGGAAGTCTCAGATATCAGGGGTGTCCTCTAAAACATCATCATTCAATGAATTTGAAGAAATTATGAAAATTCTCTTCAAATTTAGCAACTGAAAATTAATCTCATGAAAATCACAGATGTGAAAGGGTTTACTTGACTAGAAAAATCAAACTGGGAATGATTACAACTGGAACTGCCCTCCTGAGCAGATTTTGATCTCATAGACAAGTGGGTTAAAATTTGAGATTATGGCTCATGAAGACTGTGGTCAGTTTTGCAATATATTTTTATAGCCATTCCTCTTGGGCTTTGGCTATGGAGCCGAGCCTGTAGACATCGGCCTAGATCAAGGGATTTGAGATCTATTTCCACCTAGGTCTTCTGTAAGATATGGCTAACGAATAAATGAAGAAAAGGAAGCCACAAAGCCAGATGTTCTTCTTTCATGGGATGGGAAGTGGAGTTAGTGCCACCAGCCAAAGCAGAAGCAATAAGAGACTTTAATGGGAGTTCTGTTTCTGCACAATATTTGGTGTGTTTCTTTAGGAAGTGCACGAACGGCTTTCTGTCATTTCCTAGGAGATTTTGCAGGGCACACTTTTAAAAGGTGAAAAGATTTAATTTTCCCTTGCCTTAATGAGTTCTCATGTAAATATGGCTGATCCCTGTGATCTCTTGGAACTGCTCAGCAACATTCGTGGGTGAACAGCTGAGTTCTGCAGAGCAGGAAAAGGGCTTCCCTTATCTCTCTGTAAATTGGTCCCAGTGTCTTTGGTTTAAAACCGTTTCATCATTTTTTTCAAAAACAGAAGGCAAAGGACAAAACTCCTCAACGTTTTTTCTTAGAAAACAAACTTCTACATTCTCCATCAATGTGACAGAGCAGAATAAAGCAAAGGATGGCTGTGTGAAAATGAAGATTACCATATGAATGTAACTTTCTTCCTCTTCTCCGGAAACTGAATTGGCAAATATTCTTGCTGAATTAATACCGTCTCTTTCTGGTGAGATAAAGCTCATTCGATTGCTATGAAGAAAAACACAGGAGAGGTTAAGGAAGCATCTTACAGATGCTCTGAAATGAAGCCAAAGCCTGACACAGTCCATATGGTGAATAAACTCACACTAACGCTGCAGCCTTTATGGAGAGGATGTGCAAAACCACTCCTTAGCTCTAGAAATAATGTGCTATATTGCTGTAAGTGGCTTTGTTGATATTTTTTTTCCCCTGGGATTTATGAAAGTTTGCTATCTGGTAAGACAAAAAGCATAAACATTGCAGCAATTATCCAACAAGGGGCACAAAGACAGCTATCATCCCTTTGGGTAACATGTGCCGACGGGGCAGTTACTTGGCTGTGTGGGTATCCACAGTTTGGAGATGTGAATTAATCAGCTACTGAAGGTACATGCAGGGGAACTTGTCTGGCTTTGCACACAGCGTCAACACATGCTATCTGTGCTATGGAGATGGCTGTGACTCAGACCTTGTACAAGGAAATCTCTTCCACTAACACAACTGTCAGAGGTACATGGTGAGTAAATCACCACAGGAGAGCACAATGGGGTTAGTTAGTAGGAAATCATGTGGCCACTTTGTGACCATGAATGGTATAACTCCTTTTGCTTTATTAGTTCCAGGCATATTTCTTTTTGAGTTTTGTTAGTGTAAAACAAGCAAACTCCCTCTAAGCTCGTTACCCTTCAGGACTCTGCACTTTGTCAGCACTGATTAACCACAGCACTCTGGCAGGGATGCTTGGGAGAGAGGCTATTGGCTTTCCCTAGCAAGCAGTGCCCACGGGCTTAACCAGCATTGGACTGGACAGCTGGGAGAGGGGCTGTGACTGAGAAACTGCCTGTCTTGCAGCTCTTTTGCCCTTCACATGACAACCTGAGGTGGGGGAGTGGAAATGTCCTGTCTGGCCCTCATGCTAGCAAAACTCCATATTTTCTGGAGAGCCTGGGATGTACAGAGGAGATTGGTGGGAATTCTTGACTTTTGCATGCACACTTCACCACAGCTGCTCTCCCCTTAGTGCCAAGATCCCCCCAGCCAGCAGGCTGCAGTCCTCCCCTGCTCATGAGTTCCCTGAAGATGAATCTTCCACTGCCCTTGGAGCCCAACAGTATCATTTGTTCATACTACCTTGGCTTTGGGCTCAAAAACATTTTTTTACCCACAACTCATTTCCAGTGACAAAAAGTCACACCAACAGTTCAAGTCTCAACAGCTTTGTGGCAGTGCAGAATTCTACACCTAGGCTATAAGTCAGGCTGGTATTTATCTCATCAGGTTCTCCTTTGCCATACTAATTTTCAGGAACAGAAAATGGCTCTATCACTTTGAAAAATTATAGTTTAGGCATGCAAAGCTTTTAGGCATTGTAGCAGCCACACCAGAGTGCAGACCAGCTCCAGGCTATTCAAAAGGAACCTTCAAAACAGACTGAGCATCACTGCATGATGCTGAATGCACTGGAGCTGCCCATCGTGAAGGGAGCCTTGCTTTTCAGAGACAGACAAAGCTTGGGGGATGCTGAAAGGAACCCTGGGGAATTTTTGTTTGTGGACTTTGCCAGGAAACTGTTTCTTGTGTGATGTGATAAGTTATTTTTAACTCTTTTCCACAATGCTAATGCTTAAAAGATTGGAATGGCAGGTTTCTTGTTGACTTACTAAGGCACAGTCCACATCCTGGTCACGGCAGGATGCTCCCGGATTGTGGAGAGGTTCCTCAAGTCCAGAGGAGGTGGCCGTGCTGTAAGTAGATAGAAAAGGAACTACATTTCCAATAGCAGAGCTAATGAAAGGTACAGAGTGTTTAGAAAAAATGCAGTTTTATATTAACAGAAAGGAACTAACAGAGGATTTCACAAAACATAGCTGAGATAGCAATCAGTAACAAATGACCTCTTTGGTCAGTGCTGGAAAGCAAGCAAAGTCCCTCAATTACCCCAAGATAACAGAAAAAATACAATGGGCATAAGGAAAGCAAATGCCCCACAAGATCTGTGTGCTTTCCCCAAATCTGCTCTGCACAGGCTAACTTTGAGAGGCTTGTTCAGCCTACAGGCCATAACAAGTTTTGGGCTCTGTTCTAAATAAAAAGGTCCTGCATATGGGGATCATGATCATGTCACTAGTCACTGTACATGTGCCCTTGATTTTCAAAGCCCCCTAAGAAATGATTTGAGCTTGCTTCACTTCTTGGCAATGGTCTAAATTTCTGTCCCCACTTCACAGCAGCTTTCCCTGAACCAATTTCTGAGTAGCCCTGTGGCTCTGCAGCCCCAAGAGCTTTACCATAGGCTAGGTTTAGGCAATTTCTCCACTGCAAAGCTGAATTCTGTCCCCAGTATATCCTCTAGAAGCACAACTCAGATTTTGGAGACGCCACAAAAACCAGGAGTGGAAAATTATCATCAGCAAAAGCATATGCAGGAAATTCCTAATTAAACCAAGACAGCTGTGCCCACCCAACAGAGGTTTAACCAACAGCCCACACATCAAATTTGAGTATTTCAGTGTTTGGATGTCTCGTTCCTGGAAGGTCAGGGAGCTGGTGAGACAGAACTACATGTACTTCAGAGCAGCCTGATTTAGTCTGCTGCCTCTCTTGGCTATGTCCCTTTGCTGTTTGCAGTTGGAGTGGATCTGAGCCAGGCACCATGCTAATACAGTCACCTGGGCTTTGACTGCCAAAGTAGCCATGGACACTCTTCCTCTGCTCACAAACCACACTGCAGACATGTCCTAGGTTACAGTACTATAAGTCTCTTAATACAGCAATTCACAGCAACCCATCTTCTGGAGTGGGAATTGCTTTAAAACATGCCAAGGACACTATCAAAAGAGGCCACCCATGTCCCCACTGGCTGCCATTTGCACTTTGGGTTTGGCCTTACATTTCCTACGAGGCTTGAGGTCCCGGTTCACCGGAGGGGGCTCCACGTCTGAGGGAAGCTCAGGTAATGGGCTGGTGAGTTTTTCAGTGCTGACAACAGGGAAGGTAAAGGTGGCTGAGCCAGGGCTCATGGGGATGTAGCCGTCGGGTGAACAGTCGGAGCCAGGAGCAGAGGGAGAGGTGCTGGGGCGCATGGGCACGTAGCTGTCCTCAGTGCTGTCCGAAGCGGTCGAGTAGAGCGGGGAGAACCGGCAGGGCTTCAGAAGCAAAGGAGGAAAAGAAAGAGAAATGGGTTGATAAATGCATAACCAATCCCCTGCAAGCCAGGAGGTGGTGTGAGCTGGGTACAGATCTGAGCTGAGCCCAGGCCAGGAGAGTTTTGATAGAATCTCTCAGAGAGGTGCAAGATGAAAAGACAAGAGACAAACAGATGAGTTCAGATGTACACTCTAGTTTTGGAGAAGTCCACTTCTGAGCTTCACAAGTCACTGCTGGAAATTAGAATCAAACTTACTGATAACTTTACCAAGTTAAATCATCCAACTTCAGTGAGGCTGCACTTGCCTCTCCTAGCAGTAATTCTGACCTATAAAATGAAGGAGTGTCCTTCATTAAAAAAAACACAAAAAAACCTGAAAGGAGAACATCTGATGAACTAGATTTTTGCAAATGTGGAAGCTGAGAGAGCAGACACAGACCTACAAGTCACTTCTGATTGCTGAGAATAAACACTAGAAAATCATTTCCTGCAGGTTAGTGCTGGCTGAGTGGCAAGAAGGAGTGACTATAAACCTTGCAACCTTCCAAAGGGCAGAAAAATTTCAAGCTGCCCACCACCAGAGCTTACATACACACAGCAAAGGATATCCCACAGAAGAAGTAATCCAGTGCAAGGCAGAGGACTGGCTATGATGTGACATGGTGCTACATGTCTGTCACAGGCTGAGGAGGGAAGCTTTGCACTGACAAAGCCCTGAATCACAGGCACTTTGAGAGCAGACACTTTCCTATGTCCTAAAGAAGAGCTATCCCTCAGGATCATGAAGTGATAGGTTTCTTTAGACCTCTTTTTCAAGGGATAAGTCATTTTCTCTGTTGCACTTTGTCAACAGTCCTGAGGCTACCGGTAACCTTTTTCATAACAGACCTGGCTTCATCTGCTTTAAAAACAGAGTGCTCAGTACTGTGTCCTCCCCCTCCCTTCTCTCCCAAAGGCTTCCTGAGGCCACAAAGCAACAGTACAGAAGTTGCCCAGAGCCAAGCACTTCCATTTTTTTTAATCCTTCTTCTGAACACAGGAGAGGAATAATTGAATATCAGGATGTAAATGATTCACTCTCTGAAGTTTGTCATGTGCCAGTGTTTTAAATTTGTGCAAGCAGAGTACTTACCAAATTCAAGCTAAGCCTCTTATCTCGACTTCTTAAGGAACTGCCTTCCACGTCTGCTGCAAGGAAAAAAAATGTGATAAAAATGTGATAAGGCAGTGCAACCTTACAGAGAGAATTCAGGAGTAAAACATATGTCTTTAAAATAATTAGAGTTTTATAAAGATTCCATAACTCCTAAATGAGGAAATCCAATGACACTTTAGACCGTATCCAACTCAGTAGCATTTCGAGAGTGATTACAACTATTTTAAGTATGATGAAACCAAGGAATATGTTCATGTATAATCCAGCTGTAACTTATGCTTCCTGTAGCACAAGCAGTTGGGGAGAAAGACTGATGTGGGAGCAAGAAAGCAAAAATTTAAACCCAGCTCTTGCTCTAGTACCTTTGTTTTCCCACCTGTCAAATTGGGGAAATTATATGAATTAGGACTGTAGGGACTACTATTTCATGGTTGCTTGGAAAGTTATTTAGAAGCCTCATGTGTAAGGTGCCAGGAAAGCAAGTGTTATTGTACAGAGAGTGCATGGGGGAACTTATGGTAGGAGAAAAATTCTTTGCTTTGTCACTCAGAAGTGCTGAAGCAGCTCAAGCTGATAGGGAACAAACAGCCAGAGAAAGAGTCACCAGTCTCAATGTCCCCTTGTGCAGGATGGCCTTTGTCTTGGTGTAGGTCAATTCTATTTTTCAAGCAAAAGGCAAAAAGCCTAAAATCCAGTGCATAAATTCAGTGCATAGAAGATCAGCAGTGGGAGACGCTTATAACCACTATCCTTTTCTGGAAAAGGATTTTCTGTGCAGAAAATGGCTTCTCTATGGGAGTGCCTTAAACCCCTGCAACCGTGTTAATCCACTCCCTGCTCTCAGGGTGGAGATGTCAGCTACTGCACTGCAGCTGGGGGTACTTAGAGTGGTACCACCAAAATAGGCCAAACAAGAATAAAGCAACACTGTTGGTGCAGATATAGAGTCAGACAGACATAGTCAGTGTCCTGGGACAGCTACAAGTATTTATTATTTTGGCAAAATGATGTTCAGGCACAAGATGCTGGCAGGTGCCAGGATACAGGTGCCTTAGGTGTGTAGAGCTCACCCCCCTTCATGGCACTTGCACCAGCACATGCTGCTTTCACACTGGGTTAATTATACCTGTGCAGCTTTTACAGGTTGCCAAGGGCAAAACGTGAAGTAAATAACTCAAGTGGGGTCACTGTGGGAGCTGGTGAGAAATAGCTGCTTTCTCCCTATTTCTTTTTTCTGATCTCTCTTATTAAACACATTTTAATTCAGATTTTAACCTTTCAAATAGTTCCAGCTGCACTTAGGGTAAGAAAAAGTGGCAGCACTTATTAATTCATTGCTGCCCCCGTCAGGCAGAGATAACCCTGCAGCACGGCAGCACATGACATTTGGCCACTTAATCCTCTTAAAATCATTTTGGTGTAAATTAGGTTGGAGGAACATGGACCAGCTCAAGCCCACTGGCAGCATTGGAGCAGCACATGTGTAGGGGCAAGAGCAGCACCTTTCAGGGAGCAACCAAAATATAGCTGATAATTAAGAATAGCAATTCTACTGATGGGTATTTCTCCAGAAACCTTCCAAGAATTGTTTGTACACTGATGAACAGGCTAACAGAGGTCCCCTTGCTTTAGCTTCTGAGCTTCAAGAGCAAGATCTAACAGCCCCAAACAATGTCTGGTCATTCAAACTACAGGAGTCTAAAGGAGGCTTGTCCTTAAAAACTTACATTTTTTTCCTCATCAAAAATTAAGGTTTTCATATCACTGCAAAATACTTGATGATTTCCAGCCAGGTATCCTAGCTGCCTCCCTCTGTTCTGTGGCTCCATGTAATAAAGTTTTCTCATATTGTGTATGCTGGTTTTTGACACCATGATGTTCTGGGGTTTTGACTCTTATTTTCGTTTTTGATGAGGGTATTTCAGGAACAAGTGGAAAAGCCAGCTCAGCTCAGAGTGGAGCTTGCTCTGCACCCTCACCTCACTCTGCAGCAGCAGGTTTTCAGGCTACCCTGACTGAAGTGCAAGGACAGAGTGGGATTTGTTCAAGGACACACAGAGTCCCTGGTTCAACCAGGATTACATCCCATCCCCAGTGTCTCCCTGACTTCCCGGTTTTTACTCTAAGCTGTGAAAATCCATGCTGCACTTATGGAATGGACTGGATGTAGCAAAGTAGTGCAGCTCCAAAGGCATTTCCCATGCCAAGCCCACACTTTGACCTGCATAAACAGAGAGTCTGGCATTGCCTGATTCAGTGGCTGACTTTTCATTTTGGATTTTCTGCTGCTTTCTTTTTTGGAGATGGAGGGGGGCATGGAAAACTAGCAAGTCATGAGTAACCCTGAAGGGATCATAGACAAATTGCTGCCCATGTGTACACTCACTGAGGGGTCTCTACAGAGCAGGAGCTGAACATGAGGGACTGAACTCTTCCTGCTAATTCTTTTGAAAGAAGCATTTTGCATTGCTTTGGGTGGTATATGATTTTTCAGGGGGGAGAACAGAGAGGTGGGCACCCATTCTGTGCCTGTGAGCATCTCCATCCCTCACACTGGTCCTTCTTCACTGGCTCTTGGCAATGCACTCACCTTTCCAGTTCCTCATGTTGTCCAGGCTGGACAATGAGATCCTCCTGGGCACCAGAGCCACCTGAGCCCGGCAGATCCCTGCATGCCCATTCTGGAGGGCCCCACTGCCCACCTCATCCCCTCTGCGGTCCGAGAAGTGGGTTGGCTTGGGTGGCCGTGGTGGGGGCGTGTTGGACAGGACATCCAGCTGGGTTACACCGTAGGGCAGTGCGTTTTGGCTCTTGTCAATCTGAAAGGTTGGTGTCAGCGGAGTCCCCAGCAGTGGAGAAGAGGAGGAAAAGTCACTGGATGGCCCACTAATGTCTGTGTTCCTGGACACGGTGCTGGGATTTGCCAGTGAGGCCCCATCCTGGTGCACAGTGCCAGCACTGGTCGGCTGTACAAGGTACAAGGAGGGCTGGGACTGTAAGGAGTCAACAAAAACATCGTCCGATGACGTTTGCTCCAAAGATCTGTCTGAATTTGACCAGCTGTCACACCTGCACAGAGACAGAGGTCAGGACCTGAGCTTTCCTTTTCTCCTGGTTGCAAGAACACAGCAAACAAAAACCCAGCCCCACAGTTCATGACAAAATCTGTCCCTTTGCTATGACTGTGGAGGGTCCCCACTGAGCTGGACTGGAAGCTGGGGCAATTTGTGAAGCACCTTGGGCAGTAGCAGGTGTCTGGAAGGAGGCCAAGAGTGAGGTCCCCAGCCACCCACCCTGGAAAGGGACAGGACCAACATATGACACTCGACCGCTAATCTATGCTATGAAAAGCACCCTGTAAATTGGATTAGGCTGGTGGTCCCCTGTTGTGCTTGGGAGCCTACCCTGAGTGGCAGGGCTCAAGGACCAGTGTGCCCCAGTTTCATCACTGGGCAGGGAGAGGGTGGCTCCAACCCAACACACCTGGCCGGCCCCGGACTTACCTGTTGTGGCTGAGCTTGCCCGACTCGCAGTTGGAGAGGAAGAGGTAGTCGGGGAGGAAGACTGACTCTGACTCGCTGGGGGTCTCCTCTGCAGCAGACGTGTCAGCAGCTGCATGGTCGACCGAGAAGGAGGGGTCGGCGATGCGGGAGGTGTGGGTGGAGGCGGCCGGTGACGGCTGTGGGGACGAGGTGGTGTGAGACAGGCTCTCCACTGAACCTGCAATGGGAATGGATGGCCCCGGCTGAGGGACAGCCCTGGCTCACTGCCTCTCCTGGCTGTCACCACTTTGCTTTTGCACCAGGGATGTTTTACCCCAGAGTGGCAGTGAGTCAAGGCAAAAACCGGTTCTCATGGGAGGGGAGCCTGATTTTGCAGCTGCTCCCCCTACCCAAGCTGTCAAATTGAGGGGCTGCAGGAGGTGCTGACCCCTTGCTCTGGAGTTCCCCACTCCTGCAGGGCTGTGGCATCCCTCCTGCAGACAGCAATGAAGTCAGCCTCTGCTGAAGAAAGAGCTGAGGCACAGCAGCCTGTTTTATCAAGTATTTTTTTTAGTATCTAATGCAAATAATTAATTATTCATCTCCAACACTTCAAATTAATGGTGACAAGGAAAGGAATTGATTTCTTCCCACTTTCTAGATCTCAGTGGACAAAACTGAGCTTTGCAGCTTGTGGAGTTGCCAGACAAGCTCTGAACTTGCCTGCAAACTCCTTATGCCTCTCTAGGCTGGACATCAAAGCCACAAGAGCTGTGGTGTAGCTGTTACTGCCCAGCTGGAGGCTTCTCAGCTCTGCTGAGTGAGTAAGTGACACTGCTTTTCTGGAGGCCACAAGGCAGACGGGAGTCTGTGCTCAGTGACACCTTCCCCGGGCGTAACACTCCAGTCCCCCCAGCACAGAGCAGGGTGCCAGTGGGAGAGGAGTGGGGCTGGGCCGCAGGCAGTGGGGCTGGCCCAGAGCTGGCTGCCTGCTCAGACCACCAAGGCCACCTTCACTGGCAGCACGTGGCCAAGGCACTTCATGCCCATCTGGCCTGAGCACTGCCAGGCAGCTGAGACAATTCTGGTTCTGTTCCTCTCCCAACCTCTGTCCCTGCTAGGGATCTGTGGACACTGGGCAGGAGGCATGAAGTAATGATGGCTGAGGCACAGAGAATTAAGGCTAAACACAGCCTCTGGCCCAGCTTTTAGGGTATTTCACTTCAAAAATTCAAGTCCTCAGTGCAAGTTGGACCTCCTACCATGAAAGCTGTGGAGTGGGAAGAATGACTTTGCAGAGCAGGTTCCCAAAAGCACATGTTCCTGGCAGCAAGCTCAATGGCGGCACTGAGAGCACAAGTCCTCAGTTAGAAAATATGATTTTTCTAACGAAGTTTCAGGTTTCTGCATGGTGGTTCCCTCAGCAGGGCTGCACAGGGACCAGGCAGTGCTTAGGGGGTGCCCCAGCTGTCCCCGACACCTGCAGAGCTCGGCAGTGTGTGCCCATCTCTCTGGCTGAAGCACAGACACTGCCTGAGTCAAAGCTGCAAAACACTTCTTCAAATGCAGCAAAAACAAACATGAGAAACCAACTACTGATGATAAAACCACACCAAGCATAAACATGCCTTCAAAGTGTAGCAAGATGGCAGATTTCTCTAACGCTGATAACCAGAATTTGCTGGAAATGCTGGGAACCAGCCCCTGACCAGCTGCACTGTGCCAGATCCTGCACTGTGTGATGAGGTTCTGAGATCCTCTGGCAGGTCCAGCCTAGTCCTCAGCTCACAAGAGCCACGAGCCTTGGCACTGTACCAGGTTGTTACAGTCACTTCTCAGCCCTGGGAGGTGATGGGTACATGTACAAGCAGAACAGGATGGATGGAGAGGGCTGCCAAGACTTGGGTGGTTAGACAGCAACATCACTAAACAAACTAAACCCTCTTAGGCACATGGTGCAATTGTTGGGGCTGTCCTGTGCAGGGACAGGAGTTGGGCTCGATGATCCTTGTGAGCACCTTCCAACTCAGGGACACAGAATGCTATGCCAGCCGTAGCAGACTTCACCCCTCATCTTTCTGATCACAGTCAGAAGAAGAGTAAAACAGCTGATCTTTCCTCCCTGCACTATCCCACACCTCATCCCTTTGAGCTGGGGAGAGAGCTGCCTCTTTCCTCCCTATATACCAGTATTGACTCAATGCTGCTTCCTCCCATTAGCTTGGAGGTCTGGGGCAGTGGTGGGCCTCAGGTCAGCAAAGCACATAATGCACGTGCTTAAATTCATGCTTAAGCAAAGGATTTGCTTTAATTTTGAGCAGGTGCTTATAGCAGCAGGGTTTCAGCAGTAAGCATCTGGAAGGAATGATTTTTACAGGGTTTCACATTTGCAAAGCAGAACTAAGGGCTGCAGCCTTCCCATATGAAAAATAACTTTTGTTCATCATGCTGGCTCAGACAGTAACTCTGCTTTCAAATCTTGGACTTGGAGAGCTGTCTTGCAAGCTGACGATGATCAAATGTGCACTGGGCTAACTCCCTAGGGATCTCAGAAAAGCATGTTCACATCACCATCTGACTACGTTAAAAAAAGCCCCAACAACTAAAACTGCCACAATGCATAAGAAAGAAATTAATGACATTCTGGGTTATTAACACAGAGAACGAACAGGCCTGAACTCCATCTGGTACTCACAGGGTTTAGCCACGGATTATCCCATCAGGAAAGGCTGTCAGCTGCAGACCACATGGCAACTGTTGTGAGCAGGAGGGAGGGATGGGGACAGCACAGACCTGCCCTTTTCTAACCTTCAGGGGCTGAGGGACCTGCAGCCAGCTCCTAACAGACTGTCCCTGTCCCTGCCAGCTCTGCTAGTAACCGAATCGGTGTGCACTAAAGCTGTACCGACAGCAGCTGGGCAGAATAAATTATGCATGGCTACTTTCAACAGTGAGAAGGCAGAGAATAGGTTGGGTGCCTGCCCTCCTCTTTGCCAGAGAGACAGCAGGAGGCTTCAGCTGCCAAAAGAACTGTTTTGGTGGGTAATAGCCCAAAACTTTCTGTCCTGCAATCATGGGTAAAGCCACCACAGAGGATGCAGCGCAGAGACTTTTCCTATCAATGCAGGGCCATTGCTTGGAGAAACAGACCCCCGCCCACCCCTCAGAAATTGTTATGGTACAACAGCAGTGCAGGGACACGGTGAAATAGGGAGGGGTCCTGCTCATAGCAACCCCCCAACAAGGCTGCATGGCCATACCAAGAGGTAGAAATGCCACCCACCCCTCCTGGCAGAGACTGACATCAAACATCAGCCTTGAGTCTGTGCAGTTGAGAAAGGATTTTATCCCACTGAGAGGCGAGTGTGGAGGGAGTAGACCCTGGCTCCCCTTGCTCCCAGCATGCTGCCCTGGCTGGCAGAGATGCTTTACAGTGTGGCTGCAGCAAGGTCCTGGGGAATCAAACAATCTCTGTGCCATGGCACGGTCTGTGCACACTGGCAAAAGAAAAAACATTTAAGGAGGCAAAGAAACCATCAAGAGGAGCAGGCAGAATGGAAGAAGGTCCCAGCAATGGGTGAGGATGGATGTGCATAACAACAACCAGAGGTGAGGGAGAGGTGGAGGAGCAGAAATGATGTAATCCAACTGTCAGCAGCCAAGAGGGACCCAAGGGTAACCTGTTCCTTACAGTGATCCTGCCAATACCCTGGTCCATGTGCTGTGCTGGGAAGACACCAGTGAGGGAGTCTCCCCAGGGACATCAGGCTCCACTGTGGCCCTAGGTGCTGTGGGACACAGTAGAGCAACAGGAGAGAGAGAGAGATAAGCAAGGATCTTCAGGAAAGGGATGCATCCAGAAGGAGCAAGGTGTTTACATGGGATGTAAACCAATGGTACAAGCAAGATTTTACACAGAAACAGTAGGAAAACAGGGAGCAAGGCCTCTTCCTCTCCCCTCCAGCTGACTCCCCAAAGGTGCCAGCTCCCCTGCCATTTACAGCACAGCCAGCAGCAGGTTTCTTGTGGCAGCTGAGTGCTGCAGTGTGCTGAGTGCTGCTGGCAAGTCCTTCCCAACAGCCTCCCAGGTGCTTCCTGACATCTGCCTGGGGCTTGCATTGCGCCTCTGTCTCTCAGCCGTCCCCTCCTCTCCTGCTGACTACAAAGCTGTTCCCACAGGAGCTGTGGCTTTGGTAACTCCATTCTGCATCTGGCTGCTTACACAGCAGACCTCTGGTGATGAGGACCTGACGGTTTGTCCAGCTTCTTTGCAACTGGAAGGGACTAACTGTGAACAACAGGATGGTGTTTAAAGCTGAGTCACTATGTAAACCTGTGGCTGCACTTTGTGCATTAAGCAGAGAAAGCAGCAGATTGGGTTTTGGCCTCAAAGTCACAGCAAAAATTTTCAGACGTGCACAGATTATGAGTGATTGATTTCACAATATATAATATTGTCTTTTAGCTTCATTTTAATATGCAGAAGACCTGATTAAAATTTTCTGCAATTGATGTGTCTTTCCATTGATGATTCATATCATGGACTATTATTTTTTTAACACAGTAGCATTCAAGTTAAAAAAGCATATGGCACTTAATAGGGCTTTTGTAGTCTAATGTTAATTTTTAAGGGCAATTTGTTTAAACCTACAGGCTCTTGGGGGATTCAGGAGCTTCTGAAAAGCTGAAGCAATTAGCAACTGTTTGAAATGTGATGTACAACTTGTGGAGCTGTGCAGACTGAAATCAGAGGATCTGAATGTGCCTGGAAGCCTGACCTGAATACACCCCAGACCTGAGCTCACCGGCATGAGCTGCAGGATAAACACAAGCTCTTACGAGCTATTTGGCATTAGAGATACAGTTAGTGCATGTCTGGAAGCTTAGCACACACTGTCCGTGATGAGGGCACTAAGTTCAGGTGCCAGACTGTGCTGAACCAAGGCAAATGCTCTGCACTGCTGAACTTCTTGGTGTGAATATCTGCCTTGGAAAGCTGGGATGTCAGCCTTCCCAAATGCTGCTGCAAGAGCTGCCATTTCTCATCCATCAGTGTCCACAAATCTTTGCTGCAAGAGAAACACCACTGTGTAATGCTCTGAGTATTGCTCATGTGCAAGACTTACAAGTTGCAGCAGCATAACAGAACAGGCAATTCTCAGTATAAATGCATCTATCCTGGGATGGCCACTGTCTTAGGCCCTCTGCCATAGATCACGTCCCCCTATGCACATCCTCACAGTGCCAAGAGAAGTCTGCCTACACGTTTGAGAGATACAAATTATTCTTCTCTTTTCTGTTGCACATGGAAGGACTTACCTACCTTTCAGACTAATTGGTAAAACTGTATCTAAAATAATCCTGTGCCAGAAGTAACAAGGCAAGAGCAATGTCTGAGAGTCAACAAGGACAGAGCAGTAGGAAGATGGTTACTGAATATCTTTATTACATCCAAGCTCCAAACAGCTGTAGACCTCAATCCCTCAAAGTTACCAGCTCTAGTTTGGATTTTTCATTTATAGGCAGCTTGTACTGACACATAAAAATCTGTCAGCACGTTTTCCTGGTGGTTTCTAAAGTGACTTGGCTAAAAACCAGACATCACCTTTGTAACAGGACCACTGCAGTGTTATTCCCACTCCCACTTCCCTCAGAAGAAACTACTCAAAAGAAGGTTAAGGAATGCCAGAAACCATGACAGATTAAAATAAAACCTCTCCTATAGCCTTTTGTTTCCTTTCAAGTTATGAGGTTATGCAGCAGCTGCAGACACCAGTAGCACTCTGAGTGCAGCAGCACAGGGACCATGGCAGGATAACCTGCCTCGCCACACTATGATACCCCCAAACATATTACTGCCCTTGGGATCAAGTCCCTCCATTGCCACCCTTTTCTGCCTTTTATCACATCGAAGGACTTTGTTCTGACTCACTTCCTCTAAAACTCTCAAATTGCTGCTGTATCTGCCCCTTGGAAATGTCAAGGGAAAGACAGATTGCTGTTATCTGAGCCCGACTGTCTCATTTAAAAGGTAAGTTAATGATGATACAGGTCCTGACTTTAATTACTGGCTACATCCATCCTAGAGTGGTTAATTTTTGGAAGCTTTCCAAGAAAAGCCCTGCTGAGTATATACAGGTGTAGGGCCTGGCAAAACAGCTGCCTTTATGCTTCATGGGCAAGACTATCTCTTAAGTCTAGACACACACTCTAACACTCTCCCATCCTCTGCCTTTTCTTTATTTTCTCTTCTCATTAACAGACTAAGGCAGCTTAGTATTTTTGTCATTGATTTATGTACATGCATATACACCCAAGTCTGCATACATTCCACATCCAGCAAAGCCTGAGAAAATGGGAGTTTTGCAGGACACTTTCTTGGAACAGGTGTCTTACATTAAGCCAAACTAAATAAATACAAGACATGTAATGAAATAAATGGCCCCAGAAGATAACAGTCAAGTCAGTTTTTCACATAAACAGTACCTTTTCTTATTAAGAACCTGCTGTTTGTTCTAGCAGGAATTGCTTCATCAAAGTGAGACCGAGCAGCCAGCTAGTATTTCCACCCAGCAGCAGTGAGGTCCCTGAGAACGTTCAGATCAGGGTTTAGCAGCATCTCACTGTGGAGCTACAGGAATCACAGTCCTACACCACCTGCCCAGTCCAACCAACCAGAAAGGTCTATGCCTCCTTTCACCCCTGGTCATTCTCCCAACCCCCAGGACGAGCATGATCCTACCTGTGCCATCTTCTAGATGCCCAAAGTTACAGATCTGGCTGATATTGTGCACCCAGATCTGCATCTCCTCTTCAGTCTTGGCTACCAGGTAGAAGGTGCGGTAGGTGGTTCTGACAATGAAGACGAAGTTGTTCTGAAATTCCTTCTTGATGAAGTTGGGCCCCGAGTGCTTCAGCACTTCACATTCATTGAGGTCGATGATCCGAATGGGTTTTTTGGAGTGGTTGTTCCTGTAGTACTCCAGCACATCTGGGTTCCCGCTCATGCGGCCTCTGCGCAGCACGAACCAGCGCTTCCGCCACGCCTGCAAATGGCACAAACAGGGCCCTTTCAGTGTCAAACATCTAACACATCAACCAGCCCACACACAGAGTTATCAAGGTTGGAAAAGACCTCCAAGCTCATTAAGTCCAACCATCAACCCAGCACTGCCAAGCCCAGCACTAAACCATGTCCCTAAGCACCACGCCTGCCTGTCTTTTGAAGACTTCCAGGGATGGTGATTACACCACTTTCCTGGGCAGCCTGTTCAATGACTGACCACCCTTTCAGTGAAGAAATTTTTCCTAATGTCCAAACTAAACCTCCCCTGACACAACTTGAGGCTGTTTCCTCTTGTCCTGTTGCTCGTTACCTGGGAGAAGAGACTGACTTCCACCTTGCTCCTTTCAGGTAGTTGTAGAAAGCAATAATGTCCCTCCTCAGCCTCCTCTTCTCCAGACTGAACAAATCCAGTTCCCTCAGCTGCTCCCCATAGGACTTGTGCTCCATGCCTATTTTCTTTCAGGTTTTATAGGTGTTTTGACAGGCTGAACAAATTGTGACTTTGATGCATTTGCTATCAGCTTGCATTTGAGGTAAGAAAAAAGGCAGAGTGTTTTTGGAGGTCAAGAGGAGCAAGACTTCTCCCTTCCCCTCGCCCTCAGCATGCTGGCATGGTGCAATTCAAATGATCTGATACTTCAGCACCTCATCCATATATGAGATTATAACACATTTAACTTAGTAAAATGAAAACACTGAGGACTTGCACATATCTGGAAACAAGTGCCTTTTGCCCAGCAAAGCTAAGGGTTCCAAATGACCTGTGCAGCTTCCCTCCTATGAAAACAGTGCTAATAAAAAGCTGTTAATGAGCTGCTGGTTACTTCTGAAAGCCCAGAACAAACCTTAAGGGAGTTGTAGTGCTAAAAATTGAACAGAAAATTTCAACACCTTACAGTAGGATGACTATTTACGCAGGCACTGTCAACTCAAACCTGCAAAGCACTTATGTTTTCAGATCCTTTCAACTGAAGGTATGGGTCCCATACAGGCTTAAATGAAGTTCCGGCAGCATGAGATGCCAGATACACCATCACTTTCTAAGGCTATATGCAAATTCCTAGGAACAAAATAATATATTTTCCCTTTTTTCCCAGCAGTTGTTTTTGCTCATCAACAGTATAAGCACCTCTGCATTGACTATAGCTGTCACCAACACACCTACTCTGAGGGCTAGAAGAAATCCATCCTGAGCTCCATTCCACAGAGAAAAGCTGAAATAAACCATTAGGAGCTTCCCCCTTACCAAGCTCCTTAAAAACTGTGCTGGATAAGTTGTGCCCAAACCAGCCATGCCCAGGTAGCTGCCAGGGAGCAGCTGAAGCTAAGGCTGCAGTTGCCTCAGCTCTGATGGCAGCCTGGGAAAGGTGCAGAGGCTCACACATTGCCCAGGTACCCTCAACAATTGTACAGCCTCTGGCTGCTTTAGCTGCCTTCCTAAAAGTCCATTAAAGAAACATCTAAACAACCACTACCACAACCTCCCTACCTGAATCTTATTCAAGAGCTCTTGGCAAAAGGATGTGTATCTGAGTGGTAGCTTGTGTTTGAGTTAAAAATCACATTCATTTTGCAGAGTGGATCTGTCAGTTTAAAGACAGGCAACCATTCGGCCTCAAGGCGAAATAACAAGAGTTCAAGATGTTTTCACTGAGATGTAAGAGTCTTTACTGGCACAGTATAGGATAATCCAGGCACCACAGATTTTGCTGATGCTGAGTTCCCATGGGCATGATGGTAGTTATAATGTCAACAAAAATTAGCAACAATCATTTGTCAAAAAAAAGCATTTCTTTTCCTACTCCAACAAAACTTTCTTGCAATGCAGCCAGTTTTTCACAGTCTGTCAATATTCACCCAAAAAATTATCTAGAATAAAGTCTGTTCAGCCTGGCAGTACCTTAACCTATTTTGAAAGCAAACAATTCTTTGAAAACAGTATACAGGAACCAGAGAATGAAATATCACAGAGGAAGCTCTTGCAAGGCTGAACAAGCCTGTGTACAGAAGGGGTTTACAGAGTGGGGCATCACATCAGGAATAAACAGGAAGCAGAGTTGAGGTGCAAAGTGTATCGCACAAAGAAAATTAAGTCTTGCCCCCATGAACTGTTGAGGCTTGAAAGTGATTTGGTCTCTGTTGGAAGTAGCTAGAGATAACAGATTACTGAGATATTTTGGAGAAGACTAATTTTGTGGAAGCCAGGGAAAAAAAGAACACATACACAGAAAATAAAAGAAAAATGTTTAATGGAGAAGGCATTTTTTGGACTAGCCAGATGCAACAGTGAAACACAGCCCCACAGGTAGCCCATGTGTAGTCCCAGAAAGAGTCCACATCTGTCACCTGTGACCCAAGTTCTGCCCTCAGTTCTTTCCCCAGGGCTACAAAACCACTTACTAGTCATCTTGTAAGGCTGAGAGCCCAGCAGCCTAAATACACCTGGCTCCTGCTGATGGAAATTGGATGGAAATCACCTGCATATGAGCAAGGTGAGGAGGGAAGGGATGGGGAAGTAACTGGAGACACCTTGCCTAGCTGCACTCTAGCTGGCAGCTGGGGGAAAGTGGGAGCTCAGGGCTATCTGCTGGTGGCTGGTACAACATCCTAAGGCAGGACAGCTCAGTACCTATCCCCATTCCCAAGCATTTTAATTTTCATGAGTCTAAAGAAGTCTATAGTTTTAGGACAACCCAGGCAGCTGGTGAGTGGAAAGAGAAAACTGCTGCTGTGCTTTGTGGAAAAGCCCATGGTGCCTCTGTGGCTGTGACTCTGCTGGTTTGGGTTTGTACTAGCCTAGAAGCTGCCTGATAACCTGTTTCCCTGTGGATACACAATTTGATCAGATTTATCTTCTGGCTGGTGCTATGAGACTGGAAGTGGAGAGGTGCCCAGTCAGAGCAGCTTATGATGAGAGAGGAGAGCAGGGCCAAGGCTGCATGAGTAAATAGTGGCTATCGTAGCTGAGCAGTTGTGAAAACGGTACTGAGGGGAAATAATGCCAGATAGCTGCCCAAATCTGCACTGCCCTTGGGAAGGGTGGGTCTCCCTGCTCCATGTCCTGCAGGGCCACCCTCATCACCTTCCCCAGGCCACGATGAAGCCCATACAGCCAGCCAGCCAGCCTCCCATCCAGCTGAAAAACAAGTAGATTTTTCTTGTGGGGGTAACACATGGGCTGCAGGAAACATGCAGGAAGGTGGGGGTGGAGGGAGACAGAGGAACTGCCCTTTGCTGATATCACAAGGTCAGACAGGCTAACAGCCCTTGGCTGCTGCCATTCAGTGCCCAAAATATTAATGTGCTCTGAAACTGATGGGGTATCTCACTGTGAGCTGCAGGGACCAAAGCAAACACCCTGCCTGTGCTGCTGACCCACTGCTGAGCCTGGAATGGAGGGGAGGGAGAGGTGCTGAGGGACAGCAGCCTGAGTCAGCAGTGCAGGTGAATCAGCATTCACAGGCTCAGATCTCTGCAGACATTTAAGCACTCTTGACATCAGTGCAGGCGCCATGGCAGGCTGGCAGCAGCACAGGGTGATGGCGAGTTTGCTGGCACCATTGTGCTATGGGTGCTCCATGCCTGCCACCAAAGGGAGTCATCTCAGAGAGCAAAACCAGTGGAAACCAGCTCATCCCACACTGGGAAATCGGGACTGCTGACAGCCCAGTGTCCTAGCAGACCAGCACTAGAGAGGGCATGAGACCAGCTCTTCCCTGGGTGCTTGCTCTTAACATCAGCATCATTGTTCCATCAAACCGCATACACACACATACAGTGCACTCACACATCTGCTCTCTGGGCTCCCTTTTTTGTCTTCCACTCTCTAAGGAAAAAGTGGCACTGGCTGCCAACACAGCTACCAGCGTGGGTGGGGTTGAAGGACCATCTTTTGCACCTCCTTTCTCATTTGACATATCCAGTCCCACCACTGTCTCTCTCAACAACTCATTTCCATTCTGAAACTTTCCCCAGTATTTGCCTTTACTCATAAAATGTCTCCAAACTTATCCTACAATGATGAGTGACAATGCACAGGGTTTCTGAGACACCCTGCAGGATGACAGCTGCAGGTTTGCCATTGCCAACACACAGGACTCACCCTGCTCTGTGGCGTAGGCAAAGCAGGG
>NW_008687454.1:6967-42171 GCF_000695815.1 Acanthisitta chloris | reverse complement strand
CAGCAGGAGGCTTTTATCTCTGAGTCAAATATTCTTTCCTCATTTTCCTGGCATTTGCCTGCAATTTGCTACATATCTCCTTTCCCCAGGGGAAGAAGATGCAGCACACTAGAGTCACTAGGAGCCCAGCTGTGGCAAGGCTTGGCCAGACAAGTTGTCACCAGCAGCTTTTAGCTCACAGGGACCCAGGCAGCTCATACATCCAGGAGCAGAGGGTGCCTGGCACCTCACAGTCCCTGTCTGCAAGGCACACAGTCCTGCTCCTCTCCAGTGCCCACCCCAGCCTCATGTTAGAGCACAGTGGGTCTTACATAGTTGTAGTTTTCCTTTAACCATTTACAAGTCACAAGATTTCCCGTTGGTGGAGGCCTCATGTTAGAGCACAGTGGGTCTTACATAGTTGTAGTTTTCCTTTAACCATTTACAAGTCACAAGATTTCCCAGGGAGGTGGTGGAGTCAAGATCCCTGGAAGTGGCATCTGAATCTGACGCTGGAGGATATGTTTAGGGGTTACAGCAGAGTGGCAGGTTAACGGTTGGACTCGATGATCTTAGAGGTCTCCTCCAACTTTGATGATTCTACGACTCTATGATTCTAAGGCTGCCTCCTTTCCCTGTTACAGCTCTTCCTGCCATCCCTGGTTTTCTGCCTTTGAGGCACGACCTTCACCCACAGACCAAGACGCAGTGTGCTGTGGCACATGCCTCCCTCCCTTTCCCCATCACCCACCCAAACCCAAGGCTGTGCCTGTGCTGGCACCACAACACCAGGCACTGAGCACCAGCTCAGGGCTGGAGGGGGCTCCCCACGGCTTGTGGACCCCTTGCTGAGAAAGTTGTGCTGTGCCAACACACCGTGGTACAGCAAGGAGCTCTGCTCCCTGATCCCTCTGCTCCCAGGTGGCACAGGGCACAACGATCAACTGGCATCCTTGTGCTGCTACAGGACCTTCCTCCTCATGGGGTGTAAGATGCAGCCACAGCCCTGCAAGCCTGTGCCCAGAGGACAGACGACAATCTCTGTGTCTGCTGTGGGTGCCAGTACCAGGCTAGAGAGCACCTTTGAGTCCCTGCAGTGGCTTGAGGCCAATGGGGACACTTGAGGAGGCAGCAGGGCCAGAGCCGCAGCATTGTGATGAGGAGGGATTTATTTCAGCTGATCAGCGCCAACAATATCTGACAATATTTAGTCTGGAGCTGCACACACAGCCAAATTTGCAAGGCAATTTGTATCAATTTAAGGGTGAAAGACTGTGCTCCCATGGCTGAGATAAAGTAACCTATATACCTAAAAAGGAGCTGATTCCTAGGCTTCAGCCTATGCTCCTCACTTACACTATAGAAAAGATCTACACGTTCAGACAAAATATTACTTTTATTTGGGGGCCTCCTGAAATAGTTTTTTTCTTGATGAAGGAATGATAAAACGATGATACATTTACATGTCTTCCAAAGCTCTGTGGGCATTAGAGGCTGTATCAGAAAAACACAACTACCATCAGACAAGAGCCAAGACAAATCTAGAACAATTTTCATCTGCCCTTCGTAAAGTAGTTCAGGGCCAAAAGGACGAAAGAATCTGCAGCAGCATTGGTAGGCCGCCAGCACGTTGCTTTGTGCGACACAGGCTATCAGTGTTTTTGCCTTACTCCTGAATTTTTCACTTTGGGAATTCCAGAGCCACTTCTGAAGGGAAGAGGAATCGCTGTTTCCATTTCAGTAGAGTTTCTAAGCAAGCGATTGCTACTTCCAGAGTCTGACATCTCTGCTTCTGCTGCATAAGTGGTGTGAGGTTTAAAGAGGGCTGATCTTACATGAGAGCACTTGATCTGCCACGGCAACGTTGGATAAAACGGGCCACAAGCAAACCTACTCTGTGCTGAAAAACAGCTGGCTAGTCAACAGGCAGAGTGAGAGCTGTAAAGGTTTAGCCAAAGACCTTTATCACTTACCTTCTGCCTGAGGAACATGCTTTCATTAGATTGTACAAATTATCCAGTACTTTAGATCTAAATAATTAATTAGGGTACTTACAAGCTTAATGAGGTAAATTGGCCTGAAACGTAATTTGCCCTGTGGGTTTTGATTTTTTTTTCTGGTTTTATGATCAAATCACAGAATAGCCAACAAACTTGAAATTCCTGACCAGCTATATTAATGCTCATGACTCCCCCATGAGGATAATCTTCATTTTACAGAATGCAGCAAAGGGGATGGCAAAGGGAAGCAGAAGGAAGGGTGGATGTGTGCCAGTTCCTTGCCTGCCTGGTGGCCTCACAGCCATGATTCTGGGCACAGGACATGTGCTGGTCCCCAGGCCTGCTGCAGGGAGCTCTGGCACTGACACAAAACTTCAAGAGCTCAGCGATGGGTATGACTGCAAAAGGTATGACCGTTTGGGATTGCTCTCATCACGCAAAATCCCTTGGCAAGAGGAAGCAGCAGATCACACCAGAGAAGGGTCTGGCACAGCTTCTCTCCTGTGGCTGGCTTATAGCTGAGAGCACTGATGTGCATGGTGCTCCTCCTGCCACTCACTGTGGGCCCACATCTTGAGCCACAAGACGTTCTTGGGGCAAGAGAACTAGCAGAGCTGCAGGAAGACAGTCCTGTGGGAGTGCCAGCACTTGAGACACAAGTTTTCACAGCTTGTCTTTTTTAAAGGCCGGTTTTTAAACACATTCCTGGGGAAAAATAGTTCAGCGGAACTGTATAGCATTTCCTTTAAATGACTTAAAAGAGGAAGTTAAAATTCATATGTAGACAGGTTTGTAAGCAGCTGATTCTAAGACCATTAAGACCATATATGTTAACGGAGCTTCCCCTGCCTGCACAGAGTGGGAGGTGTCAGGACTGCAGAGTATGGTCCCTGCAAGAGGAACCTGTGCACCGGGAAATAGTCAGGACCAGCTCCCAACAAGCATGCTCATGTTCAAAGAGGACATTGTTGGGAGCTCTTTGTGCCACTCTTTCAAGAGAAAGGGGCCAGCCCTGTGCAGCTCATGCTCTTTGGACTGCGAGGCCCTTACAGAAGGGCTCACTCCTGCTTGGCAGCCTGCAGTGCTCAGTCATAACACTTGATTTACTCACTAACAGAAATCTGAGATGAAAAAGACCTCTTAAACCACGCAGCCTGTCCCCCAGCTGGAGATACTGTTTTGCTGTTTCAGTTGTGGCTGTTGGTCTGCAGCACCCATCAGCTCTGCCTAATAAATCTCTCCCTGATGAGGCTGCCTGCTTGTCCCTTCCAGCGTGTCCCCAGTCAGTGCTCTGGGACAAGATGAGCT
The DNA here is from genome assembly GCF_000695815.1 of Acanthisitta chloris. NCBI lineage: Eukaryota > Metazoa > Chordata > Aves > Passeriformes > Acanthisittidae > Acanthisitta > Acanthisitta chloris. The sequence continues at coordinate 38,884 of NW_008687454.1, read as the reverse complement.
CATTGCCCATCACCCACTGGTTTAATGCTTCTCTTGGATTTTGTCTCCTGTATTTTCTACTTAGCTCTCACAAACCTCTTCACCAGTGAGCGACTGAAACTCATGGTTTATGACTGGGAAAGAAAAATCAATAAATACTCGATTTCAGGGAGGGATACTTCTTCCTTAGGCCCTTCCTCTGCCTCTACAGGCATGTAATTCTATTTAACCCAGTGAACAGAAGGATAAATTTTCTGCAGTCATTTTTCTCCCTTTGCTTGGGTACCTGGAAGTTGAGGTGCATTCCCGTGGGTGCTGGAAAGGCATCAGCTCTCCCCTGCCTGTTCATGCCCACTGCAGATCTGTTGTCTCAAGGTTAGGGCTCAGCTCTGGTAGGGAAAAAGCTCTGAGCTAACCAGTGTTCCTATACAAAACAACTTTCCATGCAGAGTGGCACAAATGTTCTGGCTCATCCTGTGTAACGGGTCATCACACAATGAGTTCAGGACAGATCATAGCCCAACACTGTATTTCCATCTGCTACATCATGAGTCCTTTATTGAGACACTCATCTTTCTGATTGTGGTAGTTTCCATATGACTCTAAATGAATCTTGTTTCAAGAAAGTCAGCATGAGTCTTCCTCAGAGGAGATGTGATGGGTGCATAGTGCAAAGGGGAAATACCTTCTTCCTTTCAAGGTGATACATCTACATTAATTGACTAAAAACACCACTCAAAAAATTTCCTGCACCGTGAGTGCAATAAAAGCTTTGTAATAAAGCATCTAAGAGGACAACCTCGAGAAGCAGAAAGGTTTCCTTTGTTTCTGTTTCTCACAAAAAGAAACCTGTGGTTTGTGAAGAAAAAATGACGCACATTTTAAAAACAGCAGAAAAGAGTCCAAGAGTAGTATGTTGCCTGTTAACCTACACACATTGCCTGTTCTACATCCTGATCCATAATATTTATCGTGCTTTACATATACAAACATCTGCAACAGAATGAGTCACTGCTATTTAATAAACATGCAGATTCCTTGTAACCTAATGGGTTTGTTTGGGCATGAAGGGTCGAAGTCATAGTGACCCAAAAACATGGGAGTTCTTAGTTCTCAAAAAACTTGCAGAAGACAAGAAAACAAGTTCTGAAAGGAAAATTAATATTAAACCACTGAATTTTGGGGAAGGAGGAAAGAGCCAGACACGTGGACATTACATTCGTGTCCCCTGTCCTTTAGTAAGAGCAGTAAAGAAGCGAGGACTGCGCTTCTCACAGACATTTTGATTAGAGGTTTCCTCTGAGTCCACTGGTGAGATGGCAGAGCATCCCCTTGCTCCTCATGTGAGTAGGAATTGCTCGACAGGACACTGCTGGCTGAAGGGAGGCAGCACTGCTGACCTCTCCTTTCCCAGTGGCTCCCAGCAGGTGGGTCTCAAGGTGCTCTCCCTCAGAGAAGAAATGCTGGTGCTGTGGTCATGCTACCCAGATGGATCTCTGGGCTTTGCAGGAGAAGCTGCTGATGGAGCATCTCAACCCACAGGACCTTGCTATGGGGAAAAACTCACCAGCTTTGATCCTGGCTACAACAAACCCTACCACAGCAGAAAAACACCAAATCTCCACCTCACCTAGAGGAGCTGCAATGTGTCCAATGGTGACCCCATCGCCCTGCCAATGCTTCACAGAGCTCACTGCTTACTAGTGTCCTGCAAGTACGGAAATGCCTCTGGGTAAATAAAGTCTTACCTGTGAAATACAGAACAACAAAACACTGAAGAAGGAGTGGCAGGATGGCAGTCCTATTTCAGTGAACAGTGACATCGTGGCACAGGCATGGAGTCAATGAGGTGCCTTCCCCACTGCCAACTCAGGGCATCCCTTCTCTATTCTTCCTCCTATTTTGACAGCAGTAGCACTGAAAGCTTGGAGCTTTCCTTGTTAACAGCTGCCCGGCAAATATGTGCAGGCCTCTTTTATAGAAAGCATAGGGATCAGTCATTATGAAATTACTGCTAACTGCCACCACAGGGCAGGAGTCCAGCCATGCCCCAGAGGGTTGCACCTCCCAGGAAGAGGCTTGTGGCTGAGTGGGGTTTGTCAGGAGCACCAAGAGACCAGGGCCAGCCAGCAATCTCAACAGCATCTGCAGGGCGCCAGGAAAAAGACACAGTTGGTATCAATAAAAAAATGAAGTAACTCCCCAGCTGCACTTGGCTGTGTTTCATTGGGACTAACAAGACGGTAAAGACAGTCTCACACGCTTTCAGGAAACAACTGGAATTTTTGTGACTCGGCATCACTATAAAGCTGCGCCCAAAAGGATCTGGAGAACTGATGAAAAATCATGCTAAGGAAAAGAAAGCCAGCTGTGGTGTGAGGTCTGCACAAGGCTGAGAACAGCCTTGGCCTCGGGATGGCCACCTTCCATCTGGGCTGTCAGCCCTTCCACTGGGCCACCAGCTCTCATCAAGAAGATCCCGCGATGGGTGAGCAAATGCCCTGGGTGGAGGGAAGCTAATTTTGGCCAGCTGACCTTACCCCTGCCCTGGGCAGGCAGGTGGACCCTGTCCCACCTGCATCAATGCATGCTGCACCCTGAGCAGCTGTGACGCTGGGTGGGAGGTAGGAAACTGCTGGGGCATGAGGGGTGGACATGACTCACATCATGAGCATCCTCACACTCTCTGTTTCATTTTGTCTGTATTTTTCACTTTTAATGAGGATGTAAAGTAGGTTGCAGCTCAGAGCAGAGGTCCCAGCAGCAGAAGACAGCACTGGACTGATTAAAGCTATTCAAGGATCTCCTCCTACCCAGAGCCCTCTGCTCCTCCAGCACATTTTTTTCTTCCTGAGGGCAGACACAGTGAAACATTAATTCCTTTAAGCTGCCCCTAAAATGACACCTTCTGATGGCTGCTACATTTTTGCAGGCATTTAAACTCCCTGACAGTGAAGACTTACAGGCAGGACTCTTTACACAAGGATGTTTACAGCCTCACCAGCTAGCCAAGAGTTTTAGTTCCATATTCCCCCACAGCATGTTTATATGTAGCATCTAAAATGACATTATTATTATCCTGAATGTTGCTTAAATTTCTGAATTGCTTTTTTTTCACCTTTGAATCCTAAAGCACTTGACAACATGTACATGATCATTACAGGCTGCATATGTTCTGATTTGTTCACCTGCCACAGGGATACACCTGCCTCTGAAGTTATGCTGTGTTCCTGATAATCAGGGTGCTTATCCATACACCCACAGGGATGCACTCCCATCTGTGTGTTTGGATTCAGCCACTCTGCAGTGAAACTTTTGCATCTGAAATCCTTATTTACCTGCTTAAGGTGGTAGAGGCCAAGGGACAGGGAACTGCTGGTCTGACTTGGTGCCACTCCTCCAACCAGTTAAAAAATAAAACGTGGATTTCTCAGGATGCAGGATCAGGCTTTTTACAGAATCAAGTTGAAAACACAGGGAAAGGAGAAACATAATACACTGAGACAGGTCTTCCTGGATTCAACAATTAACTTTGTTTTCTGCTAGTGGGAAAAATGCCACTGAAACCTTATGCCACTTGATAGGAATTCCTACTGTTACATGAAAACTACTTGTGTAAAATGGCCTGGAAATCCTTACAATCCCTCTGACTTGTTCTGTAATATCAACTTTAGTAAAAAGATATAATCTTGAATAAAGGTAAATTTTGCTTGCTTAGAAAGGCATTAATCCAAAAGTCCTGCATAGTCTTAAAGGATTCCTAGAATACTCTGCCTGGATCCTTGAGATCTTAATAAAAAATAGGTTACTCCCATGTTGTTTAGGAAACAACAGTTCTGAAATACAAATGCTGGGTATAACCATCTGCTGGATAACTGAAGCTAGCTAAGTCACAGGAGTCTTCAGTCATTTTTGGAAGCAAGTTCAGGAAAATGTATATACCAAAGGGACTGAAGTTTGGACAAATTTTGAGCAAATTTGCTAAACTAATAGCTTTTATGGAAGGACTCCAAATCTGCTTCGCTAAGGAAAGAAATAAGAGTTGGGGCTAATCCTCTTTCTTGCCACTCACAAGCACAATGTGAATACAGATGTGCAAAGCAGTTAAAGACAGAAAGAACTGCCTGAAGATTGCGCCCTGCCTCAGGCTATCGGCAGTCCCCCTCCCTCTATTTTACTTGGAACTGGCAGTTTTCTCAGTATTCTTTACACCAACAGAGCAAATTTTGCTGTTTCACCTTGTTAACTGAACATGTGGTGTGAGGTCAGCAACAGTCGCCAGCCTATCTACAACTGTCTGTGCTCACATGATGCTGCGGCTCCGGCATAAACAGGAAACTGGGCAAAGTGACTCTTTTAGTAAGGGACCACAACACTGCTTTTTTAAAAAAAACCTAAACCTTTCAACAACACACACTGTCAGGCCTAATGAAGAAAAGCAGAGTAGCCAGCAGGATCAGAATCGAAGCCACAAATGTTTAGGCTGTAACACTTTGGCCCGATCATAACAATGTGGTTCAGTGTCAGGAAATGCAGCCACAGTTCAGCATTCTGCTCAGCTGATCTGGGTGTACACAGGAGTGAAAAGCTGTATCCTCCACATCCACTTTGGGCCAAATATGGACGGTTCTTTTTAACATCCTTATTGATGTCAGGGTTACACGCTGCAAAGACTTTGACCTTTGCGCTTCATTTCACTCCTAAAATTGCCTGGAGAAAGGAAGTGTGCAGGAGGCAAGCAGAAAAACAGGGAGGAGTTGCACATGTGTGGGAGGACTTGTTGTAGAGAGCAGGTCACTGTTGTTGAAAATAAGAACCAACCTTTCTGCATGTGTGTACAAAGACAGAAAAACAGGAATAAGTCCATTATTATAACAGCAACTATCTGTTTGATGAGCTGTGGTTTTAGGCACGTGGAGGGGGGCACCAATTTTGCTGCATGCTCCTGACTATACAGACTCAAAGACCTCCACTGGGATCTATGTATTGGCTTGAAATCAGTCCCATGGGAACCACTCGGCCTTTGCGGTGACATTTAAACTCCACTGATGCAAATGGCAAAGCTCCCATTTGCTCCAAGGGGGCCAGGTCCTCCTCTTGACAGGAAGCTCTGAGAAATGCAGAGATTCCCAAAAATGGAAACATGATATGAAGAAATTATCTGAATAAAGAAAATGTGCCTCTGGACTCATGAGGAGCTTTTCTATCAACCACATCAGAAGATGAACTCTCCCTTCTCGGGTCTAGTCTGGGTTTTGTGGGCTGCACACACTGCTCTCAACACTACTGATTTTTCTCCAGCCAGAGAGCAAATGTACTGGTGACTTCAGGCATGGTAAAGCCTGTGTTTGGGGAAGGCAGGCTGATCCCATAGCCGTTACCCTGGCCTTGCCTGGTCAGGCAGGCATCATGTCACACAAACACCGACTGGCTCTCAGTGACACCGGGCAGAGCAGCAGGCTGGGTACCAGGGCAGGCTGCCAGGCCCCCAGGGGAGCAGAGAGTGTCTGGCACATTGTGAAGGCTGTCAGGATTCAACCAGACAACAAATGAATTATGGTGAAATAATGGAGTTTGGAAAGGTCTGTATTTGTCACAGAAACGCGATTGGAGAAATCAGGTCTCTCCAGCCTCAAACTGGAGACAGTGCTGTGTGATTCAGATGCTCAGTCGAAGCCAGTCATCACTGGCCAGATTCCCTTACTGAGTATTTACAGAAAGCAAACCAGATTATAAACTAAGAGTTATTTGTCAGGCCTATTTAGTTAATATTATAATTGCATTTAAGAGTACACCAAGTGTGTGGGTAAGGCACAAACCAAAACAGACGGTGGAATGCATTGGATGAAGTCTGTTTCTATGTTGCATGTACACAAGTACAGATGTTTTAAAGGGGGTATATTTAGGTGGCCCATGCTGCCTTTAAAGGAGGTTTAGTTGAGCCTCAACAATGCTGAAGGAGGCCGGAAGTGCTCAATAGCCGGTTTGACACCCATTTGCTTATTTCAAAGTACATTATTAGAAAAGCAGCTATGCTAAAGAATTTAAAAATCAATTTTGATTGCAGCTTTGCTGTTTTCAGCTGTCTTCTCATCAACTAAATTGTGTTGTTTAACCCTTGAGTATTCTGCTAGGCAGTGTTACATCTTCAGAATTGGGTTTTCTTCTTTAAAAGCCATCTTACACTAGTCTCTGCTTTACACTTTACAGGAGGCAGAGCAGGTTTTAAACATTTTTAGACTTACTTTTTCATTCCCCTTAGTTTGTGTAAAAGTGGTCATCGCTCATGTGGCTCATAATATACAGCATCTACTGCCTGTCATTTTTTATTTTAAAATACATAAATGTTCAGGAAAATATAAACAAAGCTCCTTGTGCCAGGTTTTCTTTTGTTTGTTTAAGAATTCTCTCAGAGTTGTCAGAATTTTTTTTGTTACCATTGCGCCCTGTGTCTCATCCAAGAAAACAGAGTTTCAGGACTAAGGGTTTGAAGAAATAGCACCCTGTGAGCTTCACTTTCCTTCACATTTTAGGTGCATTTCACAAAGTCAGCTGGTTAAAGTCAGCTCCAGTATCCAAACATTCACTGTGTAAACTTCCCATGCTTAGAAGATAACCGTGCGTTTCTCCGCTCCGCTGTGGGAAGGCAATGCTGCCTGTGAAATTCTGCAGACCTGCACTCTTTTTCTCAGTGTATCGTTTCATGCTCTGCCTACTTCACACTGGTCTGTGGAGTGCAGTGCTCCAACAGAGCTGGGGTTGAGCACCAGGGCGCAAGCCCATGGCTTCTGGCACAGACTTGAGACTGCACACCTGGGTCCTGAGCTATATTGCTCACAGACTCATAGAGTACCCTGAGATGGAGGGGACCCACAAGGATCACCGAGTCCAGCTCTTGGCCTTGCACAGTACAGCACCAAGAATGTGCCTGAGAGTGTTGCCCAAATGCATCTTGAACTCTGGTAGGCTTTGTGTGGTGACCACTCCCCTGAGGAGCCCTTGGGTCCTCTTGCTGGTCACCAAAGAGGAGATCAGCACTTGCCCCTCTGTTTCTCCTCATGAGGAAGCATCCTCATCCTCAGTCTTTTCTCATTTCACCTCCTAAGACTGGTCCTTCTCATTGAGAGTCATATACAGGTTAAGCTTTTTCAGACTCCTGTTACTGCTGCAACTTTTGTCTGGACGTGGAGACATCGATGTGCCCAGGGCTGGCATATGCTGTATAGCAGTGCTATTAAAAAAACTCAGCATGGCAAATAAAGCCCTAACAGCATATTTAATGTTTATCTTCATTTGCATGACTTCTCAAACTTCCCTTGCTGAACCAAATGATGAAATCACAACATGTTCAGAAATATTAAATCATTTCCTCAACATCTGAATATAACGGGCCTCAGAAGGAAAACAATTACTTTTGGCATGTTGCACACTTTATCCTTAGCACTCCAAATTCTGCTATCCCTTTGTATTTACAGGCTTGAACTCTGATTATGGCAGCATTAAAAACAACATGATTTATTTCCTTGGAAATGCCCCAGACTTGCCAAACACCAGCTCTGCCTGGACAGTGTGGATTTTATGTGGCCACACAATGCACACCCAGGCAGCAACTCCAGGATGCTCCAAACCAGTTTCCTACCTGCTGGCCCATGGGCAGCAGATTGGTGTCACTCAAGAATGTGCCTAACCTAGTACTGGGTAGTGTCCTGCTGTGTCTGTGGTACAGAAAACCCCAAAAGGATGTGGCACTAAAGGGATGAAGCATGATGCACTGCAGTGCCCTGCTTGGCTGTGCACCCACCTCTGCCTCCTCACTGTCCACTCTGACCCTGTGTGAGTGTCTGAGCTTTCCCACCCTGGCCATGGGGAAAGGGAAGGGCAGGAGCAGGGCTGCTCCTCACCAGCTGGCTGTGCTCATCCCTGTGCCATTAAGGGACAGGCCCCATGTGCATTAAATCCTGGGAGGGCTGCTGGGTGCTGGGAGGGCAACAAAAGCTCTCCAAATGGAAAGGAGAGAACGAAAGAAAGAAAGAAAGAAAGAAAGAAAGAAAGAAAGAAAGAAAGAAAGAAAAAAGAAAAGAAAGAAAGAAAGAAAGAAAGAAAGAAAGAAAGAAAGAAAGAAAGAAAGAAAGAAAGAAAGAAAGAAAGAAAGAAAGAAGAAAGAAAGAAAGAAAGAAAGAAAGAAAGAAAGAAATGCTCATTTGTGCAGAACCACATGGATTTCACACCCAGAAGGATTCATTGCTGTGAGCTGATGAAGCTTCAGCTTTCAAAAGCACAGGCCAGTTTTTCTGAGCAGGTGCCTTCTCTGTGGGGCTATGTTCAGCCAGTCGTCAGGGGTTTGTAATGCAGATTTTTTGCGAGTACAGCAGGAGTAAAACTTACTGCCAAACTCGACAAATAGTGGAACAGTTTGGGAGTAAAAACAGATTTCAGAAATGAAAGTTCAGCTTGATCTATTGGGAACAACGTGCAATTAATGTGCTCAGCAATGTCTTAAATATGAGCAATGTGGGAGAAGGGTAATAGCTCCCTTTCTATAATTTTTCAACCTGTCAGCATACTAATCTATGAAACACCAAAAGCCAGATTCTTAGCAAATGTAAATGGGTAAACGTGGTTGAAGGCAATGGTGTTGTGCAGCCTATCTGGGTCTACATCTTTTTTTAAACCATAAAACTATCAGAAGAGTATGTGCTTGTGGGATGGTGAAATAGGATCAACGTTACTGTTACAAAAGTGAGGACAACGAGCCAGCTGGGTTTTTCCACAGGCATTTTCAAAACTACAGCATTTATTTCTGCTTTTCTGCAACTTCTTCTCTATCTCTTCTCCTCCCTTCCCAGTTTATGCAGTCTGAGCTACACCCAGAAGATGAGGTCACCAGAGAGCAGTAAGGATGTGGATGCAGTTTGTGACTGCATCATTTGCTGTGTGTGCTGCCTGCTGCCGCCCCACTGCACACCCCAGGCAGGGCAGGAGCACCAGGGCTCCCTGGAGGCAGCCAGGGAAAGGATCAGGGAGGAAGAGAAGGTGTCCAGACCGGACTGCTGTTGTGTGTGGATGTCCCATCCCCTCTGCCACTGGCGCTGATTGAACGGGCATTGGAGAAACACACGGCATCAGTGCTCCCCAGGGGTAAATGGCATGGTGCTGCTGGGACAGGTGCCTCCTTGCACCCTCCTGGTGTCTGCAGCTAAAGAATGAGGGATCCTTCAGACCTAGGCTGCTGTGTCCACAAGCATGAGGCTGGAAGGGTCTGTCATGACTCTACCCAGCCATCCTCTCCTATGCCAAGGCAGCAAGCAAATGGGAAATACGAAGAGCTCCACTAGCTCCTTGGCCATTCTCTTTCCTCACCTAAACACCTTCTGGCCTGAGGTAAATATTTGTACATTTGCTCCCCCTGTACCCTGAAATGTGGGGAGCACCTCAAGCACATCTGGAGCCCCTGAAGCACTCCAGCCCCAGTGAGGCTGCAGGGCTGTCCAGGACAAGGCAATCCCAACTCGCTGGTGAGGCCACGTGCTGCACTGGGGTGAAAGGCCCCCACTTGACCTTGGTAACGACCACAAAGTCTGCATTCTGCTTTCTTGTGACAGGAAGAGTTGGTCAATTGGTCTTAAAACCATACCTCACCCAGGCCAAATTTTATAAATCTTCAAAACCGAAAGCATACAGTTCTCTGCATAGTCTACAGTGCTTGCATATGCTTCTGAAGGAAGCGAATGCAAGTGTGGCTGGTGCTAAAGCTTGAACTGCTTCAATGCTGTCAACTTGAACTGCAAAACAGGAGTTGAAGTGAAATTCTGGCTAGCTTGGAGGTCCTCTGCTGATTTTTGAAATCATATAACCTCATTTTCATTTTAAAGTGGGTTTTATTGCTTCTAATCCTATGGGAGAGATCCATGAAGACAGAGAAACTAGCAGCAGAAATGCCAAGACAGCCTTATATACTGAGATCTGCTCCAACCACAATGTAAACACATAAAAACTCCAAATTCTCCACAGATTTAACCATTTCCTGATCAGCTGAATGTGCAAGCAGAGTTAATCCACAGGGCTCTCCCATTTGTGTGGAGGACACTGCACTCCCTTCCCTGTCACCACTGAATTCTCCTCCAGTGATCTCCTACCAGTGATGCCCCAGTCACAGAGCAGTTAAATAACTGAAAGTTTGTGCCCAACAATTTGCTTTCAGCTTGCTTCAGAGTGCAGATTCTGGACAGTCAGTGTCTTCACACTGGCAAAGAAACCCCTGCTCACAGCATTTGTCTTAGGGAGGGTATGGAGACAGACAAATTTGCAACACAGAAAAAATATGCAGCATCCTCAGGTCTGCACTGAACCTACAGTGTTCAGTCTATTACAGAAAAACAAGACTTTCCCTGTGGCTGCCCTCAGTTGAAATGTGGTGTTTGGGAGCCATGCGGATCAGTCTAGCAGGTCTCAAATCCACTTCTGTTTTGGCAAGCAATGTTTTGCCTCCTGATTCTGCCATTTAGGCTCCTGTCTAGTTAATTTAGGAACAATAGCATGTGGGTATCACAGGCCTGTTGATGCCTGTAGATAGTGATGGGAGAAGGGATGCAGGCTTTGTTTAAAGAGGGGTCATTTCAAGGGTGTTTATGTCCTATGAGCAAAGCAAGAGTAGAGCAGTAACAAGAGGTTTCAAAGGGAGAGTTAGAGTGAGAGCTAAAAAGGGAGAGTAGGGAAGTCCCAAATGGGCAAAAAAATTGGAAGAACAGGAATGGGAGGAGCAGGAAAGCTGAAGGAAGAAGGACAAATTAAAAATGAACCGTGGGGACAGTGCAGAGACAGGACAGGGCTCTGCAGCTCTGCAGACAGGACCTCACTGAGGAGCAGATCTGTCCCCAGCAGCTGACATCACCACAACCAGCACAACCACAAGGCTGATAGCAAACCCCTGCCCCCAGGTTGAGAGAGCCACAGCTCCTCTGGCAAGGGTTTCTCAAAATTAGACCCAAGTTTTTACTAAGGGTGGAGTAGCCCCATTGCATTCTGAATCATCAGGCCTTTGTATCCATTGTTATGAGGTATCTTCTTTGCTAAAGCCAAGCAGAAACGCCAGCAAAGCAACAGGAGGGAAGAGGCTGTTACTGAAATCCTATGAGAACACTGAGGAATGATGACAGACTATGCCTCATGTCTCTGTTTGGACTGCAGGAGCTGCCACTGCAACAGCAAAGTGTCCAAAGCACAGTATGGAGAGCATGGCCAGCCAGGGCAGCTTGGAGAACCAGCTCTGGAGCTTGGCCCTGATAAAGAACTGCAGATAGCAATTCTAGAAACCACTGTTTTGCTAGTACACTGCAAGCAGAGGGCAAGAGCTAATCAGGACTTGAGCTAATTAAGCTGCCTATTGCTGGGAGAGGATGGGGATGTGGCTGGATGCCAACAGTAATATTGTAGGTGGGATCAGAGGGCTCCCCTGACTCCCAGGGAAACTCTGCTTTGGTAACCTGGTATTTATGCTTGCTGTCTTCCCTCTCCTGGAGTTGTTGGTGGAATGATGCAGCCTGTGAAGCCCTTTTGGAGCCCCACACACCTCTTGGAGATGTGTGGGCAGGAGCCAGTGGTGCTGGCAGGAGGGCAGAGCTGTGGTAGGAGGCAGCCGCTGGGCTCACATCCCCTCTGCTCAGCCCCGCCGTGGGGCTGTGACGGCTGGAGCTGGTGCTGCTGGCAGAGCTACAGCCTCGTGTTTTTTGACCTTTTACTCTTCCAGAGATAGAAATGGGATTTGTCTGAGGCTTGGAATAACTTCCTGTGATTGTGCTGGAGAGGGCTAGTCTGGCTCACTAGATAGCTGTGTCTGTCGGGCTGGCTCAGGAATGGAGAAAGCCTCTGCGCTGTGACTAAGCCGAAGACAGATTTAAAGGAGCCCAAAGACACCAGATGTGCCTTAGAGAAAAATAAGAAAAATAAGCTGATAGCACCATACACTGCCCCCAGTAGGACAACTGGGCCTGGGCTGCTTCTGGGCTTGGGCATTAGCCATTACTGGAGAACCACAAACAACCCCTAAAGCTAATGGTGTCTGTGTTTTGATAGCGATTCCTCAGATGGTAACTTATAAATCCTCTCCGGATCAGTGACGTATGTGTGTCTGCATGTGTGGGAAAGTAGGTAATGGTCTGAAAATTGATCCTTTGGGATGATGAGAGCAAGCAATAGTTGTGCAAGCTTCCTCCTCCTCCTCCAGCGTTCCTCTGCCTCCACTGCCAGCATAAGCAGTGACGCTGGGCAGACACTGAGGCTGAGCTGAGGGCTGCTCTGCTTTCCCTGCATGTTTTGATGCTCTTTTGCATCTTTTTTGTTCCATCTTTAATTGACTTGCAGCAGCCTTTATAGGTGACATTGCCAGGTCAGATGTTTCAGCACAACTGTTTGCCTGAAGAGGAGGAGCCTCAGCATCTTTACTAGGCTGATGGCACTGGCTGGTTGGGGGGACACCTGGAGAAAGACACTGGACCACTCTCTTGCTGACCATAAAAGAAGCTAACACCTACAGTCTGACAAGCCCCTGCATCCCTGGGAATCTAAAAAAAGGGCTAGATGTAGACATGGTATTGCAACACTCCTTGATGGCCTTCATCCACAGCCCTGTTGCACTGGACAAAAATATTAAACCCCAGAAAGATGGCTTTTGATCCAAGGAGTTTACAATCACAACTAGTGCCCTGTAAAGCATAATGGTACTTGCAACAGCTCCAGTTGCTCCCAGGTAAATAAATGTCAGCCTGTGCAGCCAGGACATCCTTTACCTTGACCCCTAAAGCTGTTATCTAACTGCTTAGCACTGTAACTGTGACTACTGTCCTTCTACCCCTGACACATGGTGCTGCTGCTGGCAAAGGCAAGGTAGGACCTCACCTAGATGGTCTCTTGTTGTTCAACAGATCTCTTGGTATCTCCTGAAGAATTAAGGAAATGTGTACTTCAAACAAAGGCTGTCCAAAGCAAGCTTTCAGTTGTTTCTTGTATTTACTCATCAGAAGGCAAAATCACTACGTACAAGACATGTGCTAGTGTTTTTCTGTGTGACTCACCTGCAGACTGGCTGATTCTGACTCTCCTTCCTTAAAATCTGGAGTAGGAATGATCTTGGCCTTTCACTGACAGTCTTTTGACAACTGAACAAACAGCACCTCGTGGGCTGGATCCTTGGCTGAAAATGGTAATTTTGTACTCTTCTGGCCAACAGCAGTGCCAGCAGGGGATCCCCTGGCACACACCAGAGAATGCTCAGGTCATATCCAGCCCAGTCCCACTACAAGCCCTGTCTCCTCCTTGGTTGGCTCTCTGCAGGCATTTGCTGCTGGCATCTGCCCTCCCTGCTTGGTACTGCTTGGACAGGACTGGGACAACAGCTCTCCTCACCTCTGCAGCTGGTGGCTGGATCTGTGCTGTTCCTGACCTTGACTATGTTTCATAGCGGGTAAGAAAGAAAAGATTTGGCTCTTCCTGCCCAGCAAAAGTGTAGCAGTCCCAAAGCCAAGTCACGTTTCTGTTCCAAACAAGTCCTAACACACAAGTTCAACATGCATAACACCATGTATGGACACCATTCACAGGTTTTTCAGCCTCAAGGGAATTCAGGGTGTTAGTGATATGTATCAGCAAATGTGATTTATAATGTAATTGTACAACATGGTAAGAGGCTAACATCACACCTTTGAGCTTCAGTGCACAGCAGGTCTCTTAAGCAGCAGATGGAAGTGGTACTGGACTGCACTGTTTATGTGTTTGCATTAAATTCTGACTCTACATGTATTTCACTTACTGCTTTCTGAACAGATAGTGTCAAGGCAACTGGAATTTTGTATTTAAATATGTTTTAATATCTATATAAAGAAAAGAACTGCACTCCAAACAGAGTGAAAATTTAACAAAGAAAACACACCTAATTTATTTGTAGGCAGTTTCACAGGAATAATTAATTTTAAGAAATTTTAAAAAGTTTTAAAATGCTTTTGTGCATTTTTACTGAATTCCAATTCCAGCCAAATGCAACTTGTTACAAATCATGTCAAATAATCCTTGCTGGGGAAAAGCAAGCTTTTCACAATGATACCTCTGATATCAAAACTATAAGATTAAGACGATGAGGAATTGTAAATTAAGCTACACCAATGCCTCAGTGTTTATGGATGGATATAAAGTATCCCTGTTAGCAAAAATAACTGCTACAATTATTCTAAAAACTCCATTTAGCAGTAAATCATTACACGTCAACTAATGAAAGTGTATTTTAAGGAAAAAAAAAGTGCCCATGGAAAAAAATTAAATTAAGAAATTATAATTTAATTCAAAGATTTCTACCTTCTCGTTTAAATATTATACAGATCTGTTAACACTGCTTCATAATTAATGCTCTATACAGGGAAATTTCCTCAAGGTGATTGGACTAGATTGGGGAAATATCATGAGGGGAACTGTTGAAATTAAAAACCAAACTGCTAGTGTTCCCAGACTGAACAGAACTTGTAGCCTGTGATCAATGGTGTTGTATGCAATGCTCTTTTTCTGCCTCAGTCACATATATCAAAAAGGCAGCCATGGACTGACACAGCATGGGGCATCTGTTCACCCACAGTTTAAAAGGTCTCTGAGGGCTGAGTAATTAGTCTTTCTCAACACACCTTAATTCCAGCAACTCAACCCACTTATTTTACTCACAGTAAGAAGCCACCATACGGTTTCACAAGGACCAAGAGAATAATGCACATTAGCAGACTCTTTGGAGCTTCTCATACATGTGGGTTTTCCTCCTGCTCTCCCTGTTGGTAGACTCTGAGCTGGTGACTTCAGTCACAATTCAGATACAGCTAGAATTTCATTTAAGAACAAATATGCAAATATGCCTGATATCACTTCATCACTAGAAAGACCAGGTCATGGTATATATGTAATAGTTCACACTTTGATAAGCAGGTGTGAAGTAGGCCAGCAATGAAGGTCTAGGCATAGTGCAATGCAGCGTGTAGGTGTGAGAGCAGTTTTACTATACAGAAATCAGTAACAAATTCCCCAAATAAACAACACTAGAAAAAGATGCAAACCACTGCAGCCCAGCTTCCTCTGTGCTTAGGCTGTTTCCCTACTATACCAGAAAAACCAAGCCCCGAAGAAAGGGCCTGTTACTCAGACTTGCTTCATACTTCTAGCTCTTTTGCTTTACAGTTTTGCTCCCCACCACAAAGCATCCCAGGGTTTGTTTATTTTTCCATCCACAGCTCTTGGGCCTCGGACACAAACCCAGGTAGGTATCCCAACACCATGGCCCTCTGTGGTTCTTCCACATGGAGATTCCCTTTCATTTCAACAGACAATTTCCATGTCAGGAAAGATGTTAAGATTATCCTGAATTTCTACGTGCATTCTCATCAAGTTTCTGGAATTCTTTGCAAAAGTGGTCTGCAGGTTGGCTGCAGAGCTGAGAGCTTCCTGTCCCATTCCTGAAGGTACATGTCTCCTAACACTTCAACTACCACTTGCTGCTATTGCTTGACCCAGTTCCAGGCTTGCTTATGGAGCAGAAAGTTGTGCCTCTGCAATGCCACAGCCCCTGACACTGTATCTTCACCTGACAACCAAACTCAACGCCATCTCCTCTGTCTTCAGAGCAGCGATGGTGGCAGGAGGGGTAAGCAGAAGTGTGAAGTTCACAGTCGCTGGTTTTGCTAACTGAATCCCACAAAAAGTGATGTGAGATAAGGGCTGTTTGAGCAAACAAACACCCTAGATAGAGCACTGCAATCCTGAGACTCCCAGAACGTTAGCACAATTAGAAGAGTCCAAAAGATAACCTCTGAAATTCAACCTGACAGAAACCCTTCTGTCAAAGGCTGTTTCCTGAGGGTACAAAAAAAAGTCCAATCATTTATAACCAAGTAATTTGCCCTCCAAGTTTAGATCTCAGTTCCAGAAAGCACTTGAGCACATGCTACACAGCAAGCTCAAGAATAGTCTTCGACCTCATTTAAACTAAAATACTTTGAGGAATTGAGCCTATTTTTTTTTATTGTCCAAGTTTTCCCTGTCATTTACACTGCCCAGAGTCTGAGCAGTGCCTGGCAAGAAGGGGAATCTTGACTCCAACTAAGTGATGTACTCCTATTTAGCCATCTTCACACTTCAAAGACAGTGAAGATTGTATTTTTTGAAAAATTCTATTTCACAGCATGTATTTGACACATACACATTGTGTATGGCATGAAACCGAGGGGACACTTCCTCTTCTAATGCAAAAGCCACGCACCACTGAGCCAAGTAAGCACCATACATGAACGTGTGCATGAGAGGGACATGGAAATCTTGGGTGTTGAATGTTTGATGTCTTTTTGACTTGCAAATGGGCTGTGCAAAACCAGCAGCATGATTAACCTCTCCCTATCTGGGAGCTATCTGGGAAGATGTATTCCTCAAGTTCAGCAGAGAGAGCGAGGCAGGGTTTGCTTCTGCAAGCCTTGCAATGATCCCAGTGACCATCCCTGAAGGTATTTAAAAGACATGTAGATGTGGTCCCTGGGGACATGGTTTAGTGTTGGGCTTGGCAGTGCTGGTTGGACTCAATGACCTTGAAGTTTTGTTCCCAACCTAAATGATTCTATCATTCTGTGATCCTATGATTCTGTGATAAAGGATCTTGGGGTATGGGAGCTTGGACTGTGTCAATAGAAGAGCTGTTTGTGCTCTGAGTAAGGAAGTTTAAATTTGACCTGCAATGAGCATGTAAGGCTGAACAGAGGAAGGGCTTTCTCTACTGCTGCACTCAGAGCAATCTCTCTTTTGTCTCAAAGGCCACTGTGGCTATGACTCACACACAGCCAACAGACTATTAACACTTTTATTCCAACTAGTTATTTCTGGCTTTCAGCAGTCAGAATACCTAAATGCCCAAAGTGCTTCCAGAGTAACTATAGCAATTATAAAAACAAACAACAGCAGCTCGACCCATGGGTCAGCTGAAGCCAAACTCTGAATCACACACTTATTTTTCACCTATAGTTATGAAAAGGAATTTAAGCCTGGACAACAAGGCAGTACATTTCCCAGCTACCTAGAAGATGCTCAGCCAGACCAGCTCAGTGCAGATGCTGTCACCTGCTTACCCCTCCCATGGGAGATGCTGAGGAGTGGGTGCTGCACAGCTTCCTTGAGCAACAGGCAGCACCCACACAGAATCTCATCAGACACACTTTTCAAGTCCACTGGAGGCTGAGGACTGTATGAATGTTGTGAACTGATCTTTCTTCTCTGTATTAATAATCCATATGTTTCAGAGAGCTCTGTTAGCATTTCTCTCTATTGTTTTCTGAAGTTAGGAGAAAGACTGTTCATGCTCTAGACCTCCTTTACACTTTCAGTCTTCCTATTCCTGCAGCAGCAGTCAGTTCACTATCAGCTATGTAAGCAATTAGAAACTTCATGTTGGGTGGGGTAGGCTCCTCTAGAAGAATCCAGAATGCAGTCAAATTAATTACCTTGTGTGTCAAAAACGTGACATTGTATTTTTAACCAAAATACTTTTGCTTATGCAAGGCTACACTGTGTTGCCGCCTCACCACAATGGGTTTCAACTCCCCTCCCTCTCTAAACATAGTCAAAATTTACTTTCTATTTCAGCTTTTTAGGATATTATAAAGAAAAGCTGATCAGTAACCAAACACTTTCCAAGTGCAACATGAGAAACCAGATTAATAACAAATGAAGGACAAATATAATATGGAGGATCATATCTATTTTATACAAAGAGAATGGTAATTGATCCTTCGGTTGTGTTTCTGTTTTATTCATTTTTGCTAGAAACAATTTTGCTAAACTAGATGGTCATGAGATATGTATCATCAGTAAGTAAAATGCATCAGAATACAGTGGAGCAAGACCTTTATGATTCACTAATAAACCATGAGACAAAAACACCAGTCTGGAAGCATCAAACCTTCCAGCAGAGCAAGGACCAATAAAATATTTAACAGGAGCAGCCAAGCTAACTTGGGGAGAGCTCCCAGCTCTCCAAAGCTCTATGTGCCTCGTCTTAACTGAACAAGATCTAAAATAAATTAAATCCAAAAGCTCGAAGTTGACAAAGATAAACTAATACTCTAAAGAGGAAAAGGAAAAATATAATGAAGTTATTGTTTCTTATGGCTTTTGTTAAAACATACCAGTGCAAAGTGCTGTCTACAGACATGAAGCCAGAGTTGTACAGAGGAGAGAAATTCTGTCCTGGGAAGGCTGAGATAATTCTTGCACATGATACCACAAAAGGGTGGTCCTGAATGAGAAGAGAGATTTTCTTTTAAGGTGTTGCCCTTGTTGCCAGGGTGTTGCACACAGCAACAGTGCACAGAACAGTGCTTAGCCAGGACATATCTAAAACCATGGGTGTTGTCAGGAGCATTCTGGGATGGGCATCGTGTTTGGAACCTTTACAGCTTTCTATTGTGGATTAACTGACATCACAAAAGGGTGGTCCTGAATGAGAAGAGAGATTTTCTTTTAAGGTGTTGCCCTTGTTGCCAGGGTGTTGCACACAGCAACAGTGCACAGAACAGTGCTTAGCCAGGACATATCTAAAACCATGGGTGTTGTCAGGAGCATTCTGGGATGGGCATCGTGTTTGGAACCTTTACAGCTTTCTATTGTGGATTAACTGACATTTTGAATAACATTAGCATTTTTTAGACAAGGTTCAGTCTCATGCCATTCCCCACGTCCTCGATGATTTCCAGGGGAGGAATACTGCAGGAGTTCCCTTCAAGGAGAAAACCAAGCTAGTAAAATCCCTTCCTCTGATCCCTCCTACCCCAACAATGCAGAATATTGTTGAGTAAAAATGGAGTCATAGTCACAGGCAGCAGATATAAAAGAGACTTCTGAAAGCAGTGGTTGTACACAGAAAGCAGTAACTGCTTTCCTTTTTTAGACTTCATGGCTTATTTGTTTAAACCACAAAGAGGCATTTGCATGTTACCCTTTTCTGGTCAGACCCGAAAAAATATCGCAGAAATAAATGCAAGAGCAAGTAACACCTCCTGCTAACTTTCAAGTTTAACTTACGAAACACTTCAGCAAAGGTTCATGGATTGATTTTACGTTTTTAAAGAAGCAAAGAGTATGATCAAAAATGACTTTTCTGAGAGGTGGAACGAAACAACAGAACCCCAACCATTATCTTTTCTTATTTTAAACTTCATCCCACACTTGACACAAATTTAGATCTGAATGCGGAATTACTCCTACTCTTCTCCTTCACTTATGACTCTTTCTTACCCTGTTTTTCAGAGAAGGAATTTGTAAATGTGACTTGTTAGGATGCAGTGTAACAAGTAACATGTATGATATATGCCTCAGTCAGCAGCCCCACCAGGCTGTGTGCTGCTGACACTGTGACTCACATGTTAAATCCAATTGCTAGATTTAAATGAAGCCAAATGAGAGGGAAAATATTCCCTGGTCAGGACAAAGATTTTTGTTACAAAAACAGTGATGCTAAATCAGCCAGAAGTGGACTCTAAACCCAAAGTTTATGGAGGTTTTTCAGCCACAGAGTAAGTGTGGCTGTAGCACAGATGCAGCTATTCAGAAGGCATTGGCAGAGAGCTGATGGGTTGAGGAGGCTTTTAAAAGGCAAGCTGAGAGAGATGGCAAAAGACAAGCATAAATGTGAACTTGTGAGGGAGTTTAATGATTGATCTAATCCTTCTGCAGATAGAAAAACCTCTTCTCAGTAGAAAACATATTTTTATATGCTTTATGAAGGCCAGGAAGAATCATATAGTGATATTGTCTTGAAGTTTGTGTTAAAACTCAATGCAAAATCCTAGTGAGCTGTTTATCAGGGGTATGGCAAGGCAAGTGCCTCTTCTGTTCCTGGAGACTCTGATTTAGAAGGAAGACCCCAGAGGGAGGAAATGGTATCACATGGGAAGATGAAGAATGGCTCCCTGGCCTTAGTGAAACAAGGGGAAAAATTGCCTTTCTGACTTCAACAGGTTACAAGCATAATCAGACACACACAAAAGCCACATGTACTGTGCATGGTAAAGATAAGCGATACAATGTGGTGTCTCAAACTATGGAAGTTTGCTGAAAAGTAGTTTATCCAGAGAGCTGATGGACTGACTGAAAGATGTAGAGGAAAACTGAAAAAGTTTCCAAGGAAGGCAAGGGAGATTTTTATGACAGGACTCCCAGCAATCTGTATGTTCTTGGGGAAATTTCAAGGATTGCAACAGACAGAAAAGCTGTGGCCACTTTCTGGTTTCACACCCAATGCTGCCTGAAATCGGTGGTTTCTAATGGGTTTGGTCTGTATCAGGTGCAACTCAAAGAATTTTGCTCTGACTTTGGTTGCTCCTGTGGTGCTGCTATAGCTATTTTTGTGTGCAATCAGGGCAGAAGTTGGGCAAATGAAGACTTGAGGCGAAACACAAAGCATTGCTACTGCCAGACAGCTCCAAAACTTACAGTATTTGCTCAGCTGGGTTCCAGATTTCGAAGAAAAATCAACTGTACTGATTTTTATGGCATTCCAATGTGCTTCTTGTCTTAGATTAAACAGTCCTAGTGCCATTATTCATATCAACGACAGACTGTGTGATGCTGATTTTCTTTCACTCTACCAGCATGGATGCTCAGCCTATCTTTGATATGCTCACTAACTTTTTATTGTGTGACCAAACCACCATCAAAGAACTCACATAGGAAACAACATGGATTTAGATGCTCAAATAACTTATACAATCTTACAAATTTTACAGTCAAGCCTGGGAGCAATGGGAGATTTGTAGCTGAATTACTCAAAAGGGCACCTATAAACCAATGCAGCAAACTAATCATGCCACACTCTTCTGTGTACTTCATCCTGCTTTGCAAAAGTAAGAATTTGGATTTTTTTTTCCTTCTGAATAAAATAGTTTGAAAGAGTCTCCAATAATTTATTCATGCAGTGTAATCAAGCATAGAATCTGACCTGGCTTAGCAGAGGCATGATTTCCAGCTCTGTGGTTTTCACCTCTGAGAGTATTTACTATTTGCTTGCCAGTAATTACCACAACCATCTCCTGCTTTGAATTCTGGTACAGAAAAAGGTTTCCAGTTTGCTTCTTTAAACTTGAAGATAACTTAATGTGAAAACTCAGCTGAATGGAGAACTTCCACAAATCAGGTAATAAAACAATTCACAAGCTTTTCCTTCTTGCTCGTTCACCAAGTTTGGCATTATTGGCTTCTGCCTGAAATGCTCTGGCCAACAATTCCTTTCTGTCCCTGAAGTATTTTTTGTTGTTGTTTGATACACCCTGTGCCCAAAGGGACAAATGCTTGGAAGTGTTTACATTTTTCACTTGTTTCTTGGAAATCATGACCCACAGATAAAAAGAATACTTCTGCAACAATAATTTGGCACTTGTAGAGCTTCTGGTCTTACTGATTGTTTGAATTCATATGTTCATGTTTTATTCTGTGACTTTCTTATTACTTAACATAAGTTGACAATGATGGTGCTTACCAATATTATTGCACTGCTATTGTCATGAAGTCACAATACACAGAATTTACACAATCATTTATTGAAAAAAAAATGAAGACAGAATTTTAAGCCTATCTAGGAATCTGGGAGTATTTGAGTATAGTCACATTGTCATAAATCCAGTAGAAGTCTATCCTGCTGTTATTTTAAGCATGCTGCAGGACATCTCTGTAGAAATCTTTGAATGCTGATTTTGATCCTGTAACCTGAGTCTTCTATCCATTATGGTTTATTTCAATTCTTACTAAAATTAGGCAGAATAATCCAATTGCCTTGAATCCAGTTGGATTAGGACTTTGTGTTTGTTTAATCCAAGGCTCCTTCTCATTGGCTGATTTTGTGTTCATTCCTATTTGACAGTTAAAAAGGGAACTAAAGATTTTCTTGAGGGCAAAATCATGTGCAAAATCAGACACATAATGTACAACTGAAGATGAATGAAGAACTAAAATCATCCCATGCCCCTTCTCTGTAGTATTTCTTGCATCCAGTTTGAAAAATAGGTATTTTTTTCAGGCCAAAGTACTCTGTTTTATTGGTTTTGGGGATATTTTCACTTTCATTCTTTTGCTGTACAGAATCAGTGTCTTTAGAAACAGGCTGTTGCTTGCATACATTCTAATCCACATTTAAATCAAAACCCGTGAAATATACCTATGATTAATTTCACTTCACAAATTGCTTCAGCTCTGAGTTATAAACACTGTTTTGTCATGGAGTTATGTGATAGATGTCACGTACTCTGGGTTAGAAACACATTCTCAGAGATGCAGTTCAGCTCCTCTAGAGCTCCAGGACCTCAGACCTACTCACAGGCAAAATGACCCCACTCCACAACCTACTTTACAGCCTGTGATTAGAGAAGCTGCTGTTCAAGGGAAAGAAACAGCAATGTGAGATCTTTTTGCTTGTTTGCCATTTCCTAAGCCTGTGGCTACTTTGCTTTTATGTGGGCTAGCATGAGCCACAGCCACCCAAGGAAGCCAGGGAAGCACTTGCATGGATGCTGAGGGTTAGCCATGAAAACCAGCAAAGGAAGAAGGCAGGAGAGGTGGAGTTGGCTGGATATAGCCAAAAGCAGCAAAGTCAAAGACCCCTAAAGGGATATTCAGGTCCTGGGCTGCACTGAGCATGAGACTCTTCTGGGTTTTTTTGTGTGTGTGTGTCTTGCATTCCCATATCAGAAAGCTGCTGTCTCTTTCTTGCTCCAGAGTTTCATGTGTCAGACACAGCTGAGCACAGCTCTGTGACTCAGCATAGATTTGGTGTCTGTGTCTCATCTTTGCACAGGGAAAAGTACCAGGCCTGCATTTACAGCCATGGGAGTGTGTAACTAGAAGGCAAATTCCCCAACTGCACTCAGGCACCATTTCCACAAAGGTTTACTATCAGTGACTTCTAATACCTAAGAATCATCTCCATAGTGCTTTGCTTCTGCTTTGGTCCTTGGCACTGTGAAACTAAGATTGACACTGTGAAACTTGGGATTGAAACCACTAAATACACTATGCACATACCGTTGGACTCATTCCACTGAACTAAATTAGTAACTAATGAAATTTTCACCAAAAAGCTGAGCAAATACAGGAATAATAGTAAGTCAAATGTATAACATTGTCAGACACTGGTTTCCAAAGAACAAGGTGCAAAGCTGCCAAGGCCTCCTGTAGTTACATAGCTACCTGAATAGCTCAGCTCTTCTTTCCACTGAGCTGAGACACCCACAGCATTACCAGTTATACTCCTGACCTTAAGAGCTGAGCGTTAGCAGCGTTCCCTTCTGACATAACAGGTGTTTTGTTAGAAGTTCATCAAGTCAACATTTATTTTTAATAACAGGATTATCAACAGGCATTAGACATGTCCCCCTCTCCCTGTTCCCTGTTGCTGACTCCCTGCCCTGGAGCTCTGGTATTTGCTGACTAATGAGAGTGCCTGTAGCCTGTTCCCAGAACAGACGCCATCCACAGCTCAGAGTTTTTACTGGGAACAGAAGAGGCAACACCCTGCACCAGCAGAGTGATAACTGGCCGTTTCAGACTAAGTTTTTCAAGTAAGCTGTTACAGGCAGAAAAGGTATCTGCACTGGCAGAGCCCTTGTCAGAAGTGGTTTATGCTTCCTACAAGAACTTCCTACAAAAGGATAAGATTTTTTTTCCAACACTTGGGTGTTTCTCTTTGCTGCTCTGGAAGCTCCTCCAGTGTCCTAGGCAGAAACATGCCAGTCCTGTTTCCACAACTGCTATTTGAGGACAGTCCCTGAACAAGTCAGGTGGCTGTGGACAGGGTCATTGAGCAGAGTTAGCACCCTGGTGCTGAATCACACCATCCCTGAGGAGGAACGGTGGCAAGCAAGATCTTTTTGCTCCTCTTTATGTTTCTTCTCGTCAAAAGTCAACTTACCCAAACACAGATTTGGGTACTTTAAAACTAATTTAAATTTTCTTGGAGGTGACTTCCTCACTCAGCCAATTTACACCATGCAATTTTCCAGATGGCCACTGATGTTCAAGCATGGAAAAAACATAGTTTGATTGTTCCATTGTGACTACTCTGTTGCACTAGTACGTTATAAAAGAAAAATTTATGTAAAAATCATAGTGGATTTCACCATTTCTTATTTAACTGTTTCATTGTAAGAAGGTACAACGCCCCTCTAAATCATTTTTGTAGAAAAAAAATGAGCCACCAGTTTTTAAAATCCTTCTGCATTTTCATAACAGACAGATGATCATGATGTTTAATTTTTCCCTTACTAACTTAAAACTTTCCACTTTGACTCACAGTCCTTATGCTGAGACACACTTCAGAAAGTGATTTTACAAAGAGTAAATACAGGCCTGGATTTTTTGCTGGTGGTTGGTTTCTGTACATACAGAATTTAGTTAGGGAAGAACAGAATATTTTCCTTGCTCAACACTCTCTAAAGGTCCAATAGTGAAATATCCTCAACAATGTATCCTAGTCCACCACCTGGTCCAAAGAACCTTCACTGGGGACTCACAGAATTACTCTTGTCCTGATGACTGGTCAACCCATGATGGAAATGACAGTATCCTTGGATGAGCTCAGTGTGTTGGGTAGTCTTAGTGGAGGCTCCAAGGGAACATAGCAAAAAGTAGGAAGGATTACAGAATCTTTGTTTGCAATTTGAGTAAATACAACAAGGGAGAAGGAGATGCAAAACCTGAACTATGCTCTTAAGACTGCAAGATAATAAAGAGAATCTGACAGGACAGTATGTGGGAAAGCAGGGATTACCACTGCTTATGTCACTGCTACTTGAATCTAAGGGCTGTCTGCGTTTTTACTAGCATAGCTGAGCTGTCATGTATCTGCTGGCACGAGTATGCCATGGGAATGCTCTGATACTGATAAAAAGAACCTTGTTCCCAGTTTAGTTTAGACTGCTTCAGAAGAGCTTTAAGATAAAGGAAAAAGATGTCACTCACCCCAAGAATATCTAAGAAGATGCTTATCAGCGCAATTATAGTGATTTGAGTACATGCATCATGATATATCTGTGTGATTTTCCTGCAGATTACACTGGAAATGGAGCTCCTTGAAACAACTTCATGACAGTCATTTCATCAATGTTATACACAAACTGGTTAGTGTGACAAATTTTTGCTGTATCACAAAACATAGAATACTGGAATTTCCCAAACAAATATATTGCTCTGAATTAACAGTGGTTTGATAGAAAACCACTGAAAAAAAAGAAGCTTCTAACACTGTTATGCCTAGTGGCATCACAATGTGCCTGTGAGGTGGCAAAGGCCACTCTAAGCTATTAGTGGTAAAGATGTTTTTTCCAGGATCTAGATGCAAGTGCTTAGGTGATTTGCAAATAGAGCCCCAAAGACTGACAAACAGTAAGAAGCCAAACAGATCCTCTGGAGAAAGTCGGATGTAAACTGCCCAGTTCTTAAATAGAAGGGATTTTTTGAGGTTTTTTGAAGTCTTTTCCTAAAATTCCCAAAGAGCTGCAGCTGTTAGGGAAGGTGAAAGACACATAGGATGCACATAAAATCTCTCTGGTCACTGGACTTCACTGCTGGAGGAACTGGAATTGTAGGAAATAAATGCCAAACATGCCAGTTAGCTGTTCCATGGCTCGAAGTGGGAGGTTTTCCTCTCTGAGAGATCTGCCAGCTCATCCTGAGCACTGCAGTCTAAGGCAGGAGAAGTCAGCAATGTAACACTGGTATTAGTGTGACTGGCAAGGACCTCCACTTCTGGGGATGGCTCTGCTCTGTTTGGAGAGGCAAGGCAAAGCACGGGGGAGGCGATTTCTGTAATGCAGAACAGCAAAATGAAATACTGTTGTGAAAGGCTCAGTGTGCAAACCAGCAAAGCACCCTGCTGGGGGACAGAGGGCTCAGCTGGGGTAAAGAACATGGCATCTGAAGTTACCCTGTGCCACATACAGGGTAGGGCCATGTTTCTGCATGGTGCCCCACCGTTACTCTCATGTTTAGATCAGATGTTAGGATTAAGTTCTTTACTCAGAGGGTGGTGAGGTACTGGCTCAGGTTGCCAAGGGAAGCTGTGGCTGTCTCATCCCTGGAACTGCAAGGCCAGGTAGGATAGGGCCCTGAGCAACCTGACCTAGTGGGTGGGATCCTTGCCCATGGCAGAGGGGCTGGAATGAGAAGATCTTTAAGGTCCCTTCCAACCTAAGCCATTCTATGATTCTGTGTTCTCACACATACTGTGGTGCATAGCAACTCGTCTGCTGGGCCATCTGCTGAGCTGCCTGTGTACTCGAATTAGGACTGCGACTCTTCATTCCTACGTGCAGCCTTTCAAATTTTACACCCTCCTAACTGAAAACTTTCTTCTCCTGCTTGATCCATTACATCATCTATCCTCACCAGCTGGGACAGACTGCTATGACAGTAGGTGTTTAGCAGCCTTCGCACTGTCTCTCACCCTTCAGATTAATAAGCTCACCTGGGGAAGAATCATCACATGCACTTGCCAGCACTCTGTGTATTGCCCCATCAAACAGGGCCATCATTTCAAAGATGGTGCAGGAATCCCCCCAGCCAGGAACCAGCATCTGCTTTTGTATTTGTATTTCTAGGTCCTCAGCATACTGCTGGCCATGAGTCATGCAAATCTTATGCCAGGCAAAGCAAAAATGGCTGCACCATGCATAGATTTTATCTCTCAAATAGAAAGTGAGATGTTTCAGTGACAGTTTACTCTTTTTAAGAAGTTAGCTTTTATTTTTTGCCAGAATTCTATCTGGCTGAAATATCTTTTTGTGGAAATTTTTGTGAGAAAGATGTTACACAAAATGAAGTGAAATTGTGCATTTTAACATATTCATATCCATTCACTGTCTTCAGATTCCAATTATAAGCTGGCAAATGCTGCAGCTCCCATACAACATACTATCTCTCCCAGTGTCACTGGAGCTACCA
Organism: Acanthisitta chloris; assembly: GCF_000695815.1. NCBI lineage: Eukaryota > Metazoa > Chordata > Aves > Passeriformes > Acanthisittidae > Acanthisitta > Acanthisitta chloris. Next base: position 11,914 of record NW_008687454.1, on the reverse strand, counting down.
GAAGCTCTGATAATGGCAGATCTGGAGGTTTCCACTGGGAGGCAAAATCCTCCTATCTGCTTTTCTCTTCTCATTCCCATGTTGTTGAGGACCATAGTTCTGTGCTTGATCTGCATCAAGCCAATTGATACAAAAGCTAAATAGAAAAGCTTCAAGCTCAATTCTGATATTCAAGTTCAGTGTTTAATGCAGATGAGATATCACCAGTCACAAGGTACTGTTGTTAGTAGTAAGGAATAGGTAAGGGAAACAGCTCAGATCATTTAAATGTTCCCCATAAATATGGTCATAATGGGTTAGAACTTGAGACTGCATTTTTTAGCTTCTGGTTTCTCCCCAAGCTCCTGTTTTACAAGAGAACATGAGGTGCCATTTCTATTTCAAGATATTTTTTTCCTGACGAGTCAAAGTACTTTGTATTCGAAATCTTTTCAGAGAGGACAAAGAGGTATTCCAAGCAGATTTGTGCAAACTGATAAAGGCAAATGAAAGCTTCAGATCTAACCTTCCAGTCTGACAGTGCACCTGCCCAATTCCAGCACCTTGTTAAAGCCAATGTTTACTTGCCCTTTCTGTCCATTATGGGTGCATTTGATTTTGGAAGGGAAAAGTTTCCTGTAATATGGTATAGACTCAGTTGTGCTACAGCACCATAATTAGTTGCTGCTGTTGCCATGGAGGGTCATATGTCTCTTCTTCTTAGTCCCAGCAAGGAACGATAAAGATCCTGCACCATGAACTAGATTTGGAGTGATTCTGCATGACCATGTTTCCACTCCAAACAGGTACCTTGACCACAGCAACCCTAGGTGCAAGTCAGAAGTGGTCAGCTGCCCTTCAATAAACTGACCTTAGGCTTTATGTCAATTAACAGTACAGTGTCTTATATCTGAGTGTCTTCCTCTGCTCCTTGTCTTTTATTCTTATACATAGATGGCTCATAAAATAGTTGGTTTCTTAAAAAAACCCACAATCTCACAACTAAAATCTACAACAATATGCTCATATAGGGATTCTAGTTCCATTTCCAAATCTAGTAAACCCAAGGAACGAGTCAAACTGAAACCTGCATGTGGGTGCACATAAGTTCTGAGCATATGAGGATTAGGGCCACTGCTGCTGAAATCTTGACTTAGCTCAGGTTGCTAAACTACATGCAAATAATTTGCCTGGAAACGTTCCTGGGACATATCACTGGGTCCATCTCTGTGACTGTCCCTCTCCATCACTGTATTCTGGGAAGGACTGCACAACTACTGCTTCGCACAAGCTCCTTCTGGCTCTTCACCTCCCAGACTTGTGCTGCCCATTCTTGAATGGCAAGTTTCACTGAAGCATCTCTGACCCCACGACAAGGTAAGTGCCATGGTAAGGGTAGCTCTTAGTGATTTAAAGCAGCAGTGTAAAGATACTTCATCCAGCTAACTATAGCTTGTCTGAAACCTGGCCATGTTGACCATCTTTTGCTTCAACGTAATTTCATCCAGTTTAACAATCAAGCTGTTTGCTTCAATAAAAAGCTCAGGCAAATATCACTGCAGCACACTTGGAGTACTCTGATGGGTAAACTACTTTAATCTACCAAACCAGAAAACCAAGTTTACTTATAAATTTTAGAAGATCATTTCAAACGCAAAGGACTTAGAAATATAATGAAAGACAAATAGCTCCCTAAGGTGGATAACATAACAGAACTGCAGAGGGTATAATTCATCCTTCATTCCATTTAGCAATGCTGCTGCTGCTGCTGGTTAAACTGGGTAGTTTGCTGAGCATAGGCAACACAGCCCTGGAAAGGACAGGCTGCATGCTGCACTTCTCCCAGCTGGTGACTTCTGTGTAGAAAATGCCTGGTAAAATCTTATTCACTCCAAAGACAGATAAATCATAATAATTGCACTTTAGGGTCTGAGATAAATGCAGTCTCTGGCAAGGGCAAAGGATTTGACGGAGCCCAAATGAGGGTTTGAACTCCACAGGGGACAAGAAAGCCTCTAACACCCTCTTCTTCTGTGTGAGGCTGAATACTGGTTGTGCTAGAAAACAACCAGTGTCTCCAATCACAGCAGCAGCAAACTCCTACTATAAGTAAATAAAGAACGCTGATGGATCCTAAACTACTTGTTTGCTTTCTAACACAGAAAGTCAGGCATTCTGCAGACACCTATCAAGGTCTAAGGCACTAGGGGTTGGCTAGGGGCTGAAAATTAGGGAAGTTTCTTATTAAATCAGTTATTCACATCCATCATCTTAGGAAATCACCCTAGTCATTCAAGTTCCATCCCTTCATTCAAGGAGTGTTAGCAAAGAAAAAGACAATTTAACCACCCTGAAATTTAGGATCAAGAGTTATTGTACTTAGCATCATTGGCTTTCGTTGCACCCTTTCATTTAATCCTCCTCTGTAAGTTTTATGATAAATGTGGGATTTTCTGGAATGCCGCAGATCCAAAGGTCTCTTGGGTAGGGAGCACATTTGTTTCTTTGCAGAAAAGTAAGAGATTTGTGGAACTACAAAAATAACAACTAAGAAACACTAAGAAAGATTTCATGCACTGAACTGTATTAGGGTACGTCTGTGGGATTCTTCCCTAACTCACAAAGAAATTAGACACCTCATATTATGTCACATGAATAATTTGTTTATAAGTAAACATACATATTTAAAGGTAAGATCTTCCAGATTAATTACAAATCTGCTAAATTAACTCATGCATGAGAGAGCTTGGTCATGTTCCTGTGTCCCATCTCCTGCTAGTGGGAAGGTCTGACAGCCCTTCTGCCATGAGCCCAGTGCTGCCAATGCTCCTGTGAGAGCAATGGGGCCAAGGACCAGGCAGAATCAGAGCATCAGGACATTGTACCTGCCCATGGTGCTGGGAGAGGGTAAGGGGCTTTGTGCTAGTGGAACACAGCCCAGAGCTTCCAGCATCTGCAATAACATTTTGGAAATAAAATCAGAGGCCACTGCCCACAAGTACAGATGCTGCTGTGCTCATTCCTAGGGTAAGGACTGCGTCTACTCCAACTAACATGGATAGAGGGAGATCTGGGCTCTAGTTTTTCTATTAGCAGCTTGCTGCTCCCATCATTTACTGCATCAGTCCCTGGAGCTTAAATGAGAGCTCCTGGTGCCAAGGTATATCAGGAGTGCATGTAGGCAGCAGAGGAGGGATAAAATGACCCTGCACTCATGTGTGTTCACAAGACAGGCTGAGAGAGATGTCCAGGCAGCTGAAGGTGCAGGCAGGTACCTGGGGCTACTCACAAAGAGCCTAAGCACATTTTTGTATATCTGGTCCTTGGTAACCTGCCAGGCTACCCCAAAAAGGACAATGGACTCACATTTCCTGTTTCTGGCTTGACAGGAGCACATTTTCTCAAAGCTTGTTCCCTCTGTTGGATTTTCCCTTCTGAGCATGCCTTTGCGGAGTGAATTTTCAACAGTTCCCCATGTCCTTTGATACCTTCAAGTAGCTGCTCAATTCACAAGAGTGTGAGGTGCCACGGTTTTACCAGTTTCTCTTGCAAATTTGATCTTGAAAAGAACAAAGTCAGAAGACTTAGAAGAACTCCCAATGTGTTGTGTTTTCAGTACTCTCACATGCTCAGAAATTCTGTTGTAATTTCCTTCTAAGTAGTCTGGGGTTAATGAGACCGAAGAGAATGATAGGAAGGAAAGAAATAATTATATATTCTCTTTTTTTCTCAACATGTCCCAAATGTCACCTCTGACCTGGCTTTCTATTTCTGGCATGGACTAAACTCCCTCTATTTATTTAGCAGCCTACACACCATTACAGTAACATAGCAACAGTACTTTCAGTTGTGAATTTGAAAAAAAAAAAGGAAAGCAAAAAAAAAAGAACATATGAACATATTAAAACTGTTAAAGCATTGCAGTCTAGTAACACCTCAATAAATGCTTCTTTTTTCCTTCTTTACATGCCAGAATTATTAGGTTTCCAGTCTGCAAACCCAAAGGAGGGGGATGCACAGGGGAACCAACACAGTGTCACCACCACAAAGCCAATCCAATTGTCCCCTGACCTTTCTGTTTGTTAGTCTTAATGATGTTTCAGCTTGACTATTTCTCAGGCTCAACATAGATGAAAGCAGGAGTTTGGGGAGGATACTGAAATAATGGGATTTATCTGGTGGTTTTCCCTCACTTTCCCAAAACATTTCACCGTTATTTTATGATCTATAACTCGAGGGAGATATGATGCTCAAGAGTTTTCTGTCAAAAAGGAATACTTTAGAAAGTAGAAAGTGAAGCTGGAGTAACAGTTCCATTTTCAGCTCACAGTCCAAATCCAACTGTTTTACAGGGAAAGTTAAGCAGTGAAGACCTGCAAAAGCAGGGCTGGAGTCAGGAGAGGACTAAGTGAAAACATGTTGCCAGTCTTATTTCAGTGGGAGCGAAGTGCCTAAAAATCTCAAAAAAGTAATTCCCTGAGCAACTTAAGTGCTTCTTATTTTTAAACCTTAGGCCTCAGTGAGAACTCAATTATTTTCTTAGGATGGGGTTGAAATGTTGACCTTATTAAAAATAAAACTTCTTAAGCTTGCAAAGCTTCCACTATAAATATTAGTAAACAATACAGATGATGTAGCTGGAATAGCAGGGAACACTTTGCAAAGGAGTGTGTATGACTTCTCCTGAAACTGTTTCTTCATTGCTACTGTAAACTCAGCTGGCATCTCTTCATATGCTTCTTCTCCTCTCATAGCAATTTGACCTTATTAAAAATAAAACTTCTTAAGCTTGCAAAGCTTCCACTATAAATATTAGTAAACAATACAGATGATGTAGCTGGAATAGCAGGGAACACTTTGCAAAGGAGTGTGTATGACTTCTCCTGAAACTGTTTCTTCATTGCTACTGTAAACTCAGCTGGCATCTCTTCATATGCTTCTTCTCCTCTCATAGCAATTTGCACACAG
>NW_008687454.1:5814-6957 GCF_000695815.1 Acanthisitta chloris | reverse complement strand
GGCTTTTCTAGGGAATCAGCAACAGACCTTGGAAGTGCAGCTTTCTAGCAGGCACCCATGGCCAGATTTCCCAGAGCTTATAAACTCAGTGCTTTGGTAAACTTAGTGGCTTTCCTGCACAGTTTGTAAAGTCTGCAAGTAAAACACAGCTCAAGCTTGTTCTGAACTATTGCCTTCTCCTTGGCACGACCAGTTCATGTCAGCTTGAAAAAATAGCTTCACAACTGTAAAATCCTTGAACTTCTACAAACAGTTTGCAAGTCTGGTATGTAAAAACAGACTGTTCACAAACTATGCACTCTGCTGACTTCACAACAGTTGTGAAGTTTAGAAAGGGTCTCCTTATGGCCATTATTCTGTTCAACAGAAATATGAATACATAACCCACTCTCCCTGAGACTTGGGAGTCACAGGATGAATATTTATCACTAACAGGGCTGACAGAAACGGTTGTCTTTTTAAAAAGCATTGCCACAAACGAATAAAAAATTTTTGGATGATAATCTAAGTTCCGTTTAAATTAACGCTTTCATTTGAGTGATTCAAATTCTTACTAATAGCAATGTTTAACTGGGAATGGGAAGGGACTCTGGATAACTGAAATGAGCTGTTCAGGGCTCTTGTGGAAAGCTACAAAACGGTTTTGACTGCAAGGGTCAGGTGGGGTTTCTGGCATCAGAAGGGAAGGGAATAACAAAATCTCTAAGAACAGTTGTCTCATTCTAACAATTACAAAGCTATGAATGAGTTAGCCTCAGAAAGGGAGTATTTTTCTGGCATGAAAACTAGACATCAGTTTTTGTTTATTTTTAACAAATACTAAGTTGCAGAAGATTTTAAAACTGAGTTCTGCATGGCTATGTGCTTGTTGGCTTGTTTGTGTGTTTTCCTGATGCAACACAAACTGAAACAAGTCAAGGATATTACTGTAAAGCAGAAAGAAATTTAAAAGTTCAATTACTGCATTTTATTCAACAATTAAATGTGAGAGAAGCAAATGTATTTTATCTGGCTGGATGTAATGTTTTGACATGCAAATTTTATTTTTAAAATGGCATTTTTTCCTTATCACATTACTAATTCATTTCCAAATCAAATGAAAAGGACAAGAAAGGAAATAAACTGACTGTTTCTCAACCAAGT
>NW_008687454.1:0-5789 GCF_000695815.1 Acanthisitta chloris | reverse complement strand
GAAACCTACCAAATTTTCATAATACACATTCATAGCATTTTAATGCATCATTGGTAGAAGTAATGTGTTTCTTCATATTACAGTTTTCATGTTACAACAAAGAGTTCACCAAAGTACTACTTGTAATGCTTTTTCCTCTAAGCCATGTTTGACTGCATCACTAGTTTAATTACTACTCAGGTTAACATTTCCTTCTCTATTTCAAATTAGCATGTGTTTTTTTTAAGTCTCTATTTTTGAATGCAAAGAGCTGATATCTTCTGAGTTTCTGTTTTGAATAGAAACCAATAGCTGGACATTCCTGTGCACTGAAAACATGTAGTCAAAGATTAAACTGGGGCTTCAGGACTATTACGGCTCCACCCAAATAAATAGTCCAGGGGAAATTATTCTGATACACAGGTTGCCAAGAACAGCAGTGTTTTTTAGAAATTATTTCTTTCTTAGAAGTCAGCCTATCTCACTAAACATTGCATTTAACCTACCAAAGCACGGTTAAAATGGAAGAAAACAGTCTAGAATAAACACCTCACTTAACCTACCAAAACAAGGTTAAGTGGTGGAAAATGGTCTGATTTGCACTTAGCTAATTACAAACGTTGAACTCCCAATGATGGAAACTCCTCCCTAACATAAATATTCTGCTGTTATTTTACCAGTGAGATCAATTTGTTCAGGATTTCACAGAGAAGGGAATGTGTAGACTGCCACACGGGAGCTTCTGTTTGAAACTCTTCTTTTTCTAAAGATTTAGTTCTTCCTTAATGAACAAACCAGATAGACAGAATATAGGCTGGATTTTAAAATTAAGTAACAACAGGAAAAACATAGGTACAAATCTTAAAATTAGAACAAGCTAAAACGCTCTGACAACTTTCTGCATCACATGGGACTCCTAGTCCCACCAGCCTAAGAACTAGAGTTACAAACCCTGTGTAAATTCATTAAACAAATTCAGTTATTTCAATGAGAGTTTGGGATATTGATTCCAGAAAGGTATGAAAGATGGCCAGAATTCTCTATTCAGAGGGGACAGGACTCAAGAGACTTTGTAAGAAGCATTTGTAAATGAAAAGACTTATGGATAAAAATTAAGTCCAGATTTCTCTTTGATAGGTATTTTTCAGAAACTTCCCCCAAATCCCAAACCAGCAACAGAAGTACTTGACCTCGCACAGCACTTGGGGATTTCTTTTAGGGGATGGTGGCAGTGTCCTCTGCTGACAGCAGCCCAACACTAGATCAGCAAGCAGACACTTTGCATCCCACCCACCCTCAGCAGTGCTTTGCGACTCTTGTTCCTATTACTTGAGCAAACTCTTCCATAATTCTACTTTACTTTTCTTCTCAGTGGCCAGTAACTTCCCGTTTGTTCCCCTGATAAATACCAGAACTTCAGCTAAAAATGGAGAAGTCGTCTAGATTCTCTTATCTTCTAAACCCCTAGCCATGGTGTACTGTGGTTGAGTCCTGGCAGATCCCCCAACGGTCAGAGCTGTGGGGCTGCGGCTGCGCACTGCTCTGCCCTCTGACAACACTCATTGCCCCCTCCACACAGACTTAGGAGCACACACTGCTTTACTAGCTTTTTCCATCTGGTACAGTAATTTACACCTCTATTTGTCTTCCCAGACCAGATACTCCAAGAAGAAGTGTGGTAGGAAGTGCAAGGCTACATCTTATAATATGGGATCCATTTTGGACTCTTGTTGCAGAGATGATGACAAAGAATTTTGATTTTCAATGATGTTTGAAGAAATCAGTCACTCAAGTAAAGTGGGAAACTTGCCGTTTTTTTTAGCAAGTGGTCTTCCCTCATCAATTTGTATAGTACTAAAAATTAAGAATAGCTCTTCAGCTGGGGTACAGCTGTGTAGTACTGACTTAAATGGAACTGCACTGACTCACAACAAGCATCTGTATGTAGCCCTTTACTACTGCAAACCACGTAACTTTAACAGTAAGTAAACACTGGCGTGGCATTCAGCAGAGCTACCACTCCTGCTGCTCAGTGGTGTGACAAACTATGGCACTGCAATTTGAGGATAGGTTGCAATTAGCTGTCTGTTAAAAATCCCCTCTCCTTCTCCTTACCAGCACATGAGCAGTATGCCTTCTCAATGGCACTAGTCTCTTATTTCATCAGACATCTTCTGTGCCTTCTTCCATGTTGTTTTTCCTCTCATAGTGACTTTTTTTACTGGCTATGGCAATTCCTATGTTTTCTAGACCATGAAATCATTCCTTCCTTCCACCCCCGCCATAAATAGAAAACAAATAATACCAGTGAGTGATCAGATATATGTCCACAAGAAAAGTATCAGAAAGCCAGCTGTTCAATGCTGACATTACAGAACTGGGATGGATGGATTCGGCACTAATATAAGAAACTGTGAAACACATCAAACTTGAAGCAGATTCTCCCATGACAGCTAATTTCCCACACAGGCTGGTACTCATGATCCACTAACATCAATAGCAAAAATCTCCAATGGAGCTGGGTTTTTCCTAGGCCTGAAACAGCATTTTTGGTCTAGAGCAGGATGGACTTCACCTCCATCACCGCCACTTCTTAGTTTTAGTTAGCAGCTTCTTCCTCTCTCTCCCCTGCCCCATACCCAGCTCCCCTCAAGCTTTGTGTGTTCCCTAGCACCCCTCAGGTCCATGCAGCCCTGATAGGTGAGGAAAGCTGGAACCAAGTGGGGAAATGAGAGCAGCACAGCTTTCAGGTCACACTTAGAGGACAAAGAAATGCAACACACACCAAATACCCTCCTGGGAGACTCCTTGCACAACTGCCTCTTTAGATAGGCTGACGTGGTGGTTTCGTGGTTCAAGTATCAGGCAGAGGGAAAAGCATTGTTCATGCTATTAAATCACTATTAGACTATTTGCGTGCTGTAGTGAAGCTCCCTGTGCTTTCTAATGAATTCTCTGCATTTAGCATTAAGCTCTCTGTTTTTACAGAAAGTTACACTTGGGTAATTAATCTCATGTTCGTTTCCTGCACATGCAAGAGAGCAGCCTTTGTTAGGGAATGATAAGACACTTCTAAGAATAGTGCTACTAAGAATCAGCTTTGTAAGACATTAGAGGGAAAATATAGACTCTTAACACCTGCTTTTTGCTTTTCAAAGTTTTGAAATTAACGTTCTGCTTACCTAGAGCCAAATTCTGACTTGTTTATGCACAGAAAACCTAATTGCTTTCATCAGAGAACAAGCATACATGAAGATATATTTTGGTCTTCAGGCTCTAGTCTTGGAAAGATTAATTTGTTTAATTTTATAAACATTGTAAATATTCTCAGTGGCTTCAGTGGGACTATCTGCAGTTCCCAGTCTCACAACCTGAATTCATTGTTTTGTCTGATCTCTTAACTACAGATTCCATTGAAATTAATTGGATTTTCTTAGGGATTGTAATAGATGGAGGATTAAGAATTTATCTGTGTGTAAAACAAGGGACCCTCAGGTCGAGCCTTACAAAGACCAGATGCTGAACTCAGAAAAATACAAACTGGGAGACAACCCCATGAGAGCAACCAAGGCTCAGCAGTGTGGGAGATGTACCATGAGCAGCAGACCAAACTGGCATTTGAAGCTCCCTGGAAGCGTCAGCTCAGACCATGGGCTTTGCCAGCTGAACACAAAGGGTGGTGTACAGCTTGGGAATTTATGTATGTTGTCAGTTCAGAACCAGAGCCAACACCATTCTCCTGTAAGCAGTTGACACTTGACACCTACTGATGTCAGTTTAAACAGTCATTGTTTTAAAGCTTGTGTTGTTTTTAAGCAGTCACTGTGGCTCAGCCTGAGCTATCTGCCACCCCAGAGCAAGATGCACAAGCTGCTACCCTGGAGAAACTATATAAAAGGTGGGGAAAGAAATAGTTTACAGCAGGTGAGAGACAATTTCCATTTGGTTTGTAGCATCCACTGTGTAACCAGTCATAGGAGAAAAGACATTAATCTTTGCTGTACTTGCAGCATATTTCTTTCTGCTTTATTATGGACAAAGGAGTAGTTTATCCTCCTAAAGCAGAAAACAAAGCCTAATCTGCAGAGATCTGGCTAATCTAGTGGTTGATGTTTGGAGAAAAACATAGACCAAATTTCCTTTGGTCTGCAAAATCTGGGCAAAGCAGACTGCAACTAGTCTTGTGAGCTGATCAGAGCCCCTGTTGTGACTATTATCTTGACTGTATAATGGGGGCTTTCAAAGCCCAGCTTTATCACATTCTGTTTTCTCTACTTTGCCCTTTTATGAATATTGAGTCATCAAAAATAGCTTCACTGACAGAGTTACTAATGATACCAGATGGGTGAATCAGTGGCTCTTATACTGTCTAGTGCCTGCTATGCAGTGCTATTAGTACAGTTGTTACAAAATACAACAAAAATTAGATACCCGTATTTTATGCGCCGCTCCCTTGAGACATGTCATAGTGGTTATTTTAGAATTGGAAAATGCTAACTGAACAAATCAAATATTCAGCCATCTCAGTGAAATACTGTGCTCTAAAAGAAGAAACTCTGGCTTAGAATAAGTTAAAAGTAAATTCTAACATCAGTAGATTATCCTTGCTGCTCGTTTTTAGTGCAAAGAAAAATTGCGGTACCAAATGATATCCACCACATTCTTCACAAGACAGTTATGCCTCATGTTACTAGAAAAAGCTAACATCAGCAGTCCAGAGAAAATGCTGATAGAGAGAAGTGAATATGACAAATGATGTAAGCTATGCATATGGCTCGGAGCACGATAGACACATACAGTGACATCCTTCGAGTGCAGTACAGAGCTCTGGGGTAACTTAGGTTAGAAGGGCATGACTCAAATGGGTATTATGAACTCTGAAAGTGTAACAACAGAGCAACATATTAATATGATTGATGAAAAACCATCACAAATGAGTATGCAAAATGGCCCACGATGGGCTTACATTTTTAATGCTGTCCCAAGCAAATTTTTAAGGGTCATTTATTCCTACCCGGAGTGCCTTCCTCACAGTCCTGCAATAAGACAGTTTCCTATGTTTGCAACACACATCCTTTTTTTTTTTTCCAGACAAACAGGCAGATAGAGAACGAAACAAGGGGCCCTCTTCACACAGAATGCAGTTGCAGCTCTCCATGCAGGGCTCACTTCTTCTTGCCGAGCCCCTTCACCTTTCAGCTATCAGGAACTTTACAGCACAGCATCTTCCACCACCTCTTTATCACAGACCAAAAGTGAAGCTTTGTGCTACCAACTGCATCTGACAATGGTAAATAAAACTATTGCAGATGTTGCCTTTAGCAAGTGTCATAGAAATTACAGAGCATCTTAACAAAGCAGAGCCTCAGAATTTAAACTGTTAGGGTTTTGGCTGGTTTTGGGGGAGAGGCTTGGGGGTTTTTTTTAGGATGTTCTTGCCCGTCTCTGGAAAAGTGACATCTGCAATTCTGTTAAAACAATTCTGTTAGTTACGGCAATATTAACTGAAACCAAAATGTGGTTTTTAGCCCAAGATATGTTGCATAACAACTGAAATATTATAATATTATGAGCCGGGAAAGGTTAATTCCAAAGGGCACAAGAATGTCAGTGAAAACTAAAATACTCCATAAGCGCACGGACTTGGAAATCTTTTTGTTTTGGTCCAAGCCGAAGCCGAAAGAGGCGAGAAATTTCAACGGGAGAGTGAGACAGCGAGCACATGCCGAGAAAAAAAAATATCAGCAGAGCCTCTGCACTTACGTATCTCTTGAGTTTCTTCTCGGGGGGTGATTTGATGAGCCATCCAG
>NW_008687453.1:0-3951 GCF_000695815.1 Acanthisitta chloris | reverse complement strand
TCTAAGTTCTCCCTGGAGCTTCTCTTCACCAGGATGAGAAACCATTCCCTTCTCCTTTATCTTGGGATGATGTCTGAGGTGTAATTCCCAAGCCTCGTGCTCAGGCAATGAACTCATGTGGGAAAAGAGCCAAATTTAGGTTATTTATATCCATTTGGAACCGATTTGGACCTGCAGAGTCAGACAAAGCTCCAACTCCTCTCTTGGCTGTGTTGGCAGCACAGGGACTCAAATATCTTGGAGGTGATTATCTCCCAATGCTTCAGGATCTCAAACATTGCTCCGTGGCCTTGATTTTTCCTATTCCCTGAGTCCTTTTCCTCCTTTAGTTTGCTGAGATTTTAATTGTCAAGGTCTTCTGTGGGCAGAGCTGTGGATGATCTTTATCCTGGAGCTATGTACAGCTTGGATATCTCCTGTTTTTTTCCTGATGGGCTTTGTGGGAGGCAAAGGAACAGGTTCTTCCAGGAGGGAGGAGAACTTTCTCTTCCTTGGCAGCTCCTTAGTGTGGACACAAAAAACTCTGGAGGAATTTAGGGGAGAAAGAACTGATTCACAGTCTTCCAACGTTTATCCAGAGAGGGTTTTTTTTCCTGCTTTTAAAGTATCCCAGAGATGGTGGAGAATGAATCCTTGTGCCAGGAAGGTGAGGAATTGGCTGCTGGAGCACAAGATCTAATTAACTATGATTCTATGATCAGTTCTAATCAATGGAAAAAAACCTGCACTCCCAGGAATCAGAAGCTCCAAGAACATCCATTGCAGCTGTGAGGTGAAATGGGGTGGGTTGAGTGAGTTTTGTGCTGTTGCCTTCTAAAAAAATGGAGATTTAAGTGGGATATTGGGCAGGAATTCTTGGCTGTGAGGGTGGTGAGGGGCTGGGATGGAATTCGCAGAGCATCTGTGGCTGCTCCATCCCTGGGAGTGTTCCAGGCCAGGTTGGATGGGGCCTGGAGCAACCAGGGACGGAGAAAGGTCTCCCTGCCCATGGAATGGGGGTGGGAATGAGATGATCCCAAGTGTTGGAGCAGCTCTGCCCTGGATCCAGGCTGGGAGAGCTGTGAATGGCCAGGCTGGAGAAGAGAAGCTCCAGGGAGACCTCAGAGCCCCTTCCAGTGCCTCAAGGAGCTCCAGGAGAGCTGCAGAGGGACTTGGGACAAGGGATGGAGGGACAGGACACAGGGAATGGATTCCCCCTGGAAAAGTGGAGATTGGGCAGGAATTCCTGGCTGTGAGGGTGGTGAGGGGCTGGGATGGAATTCCCAGAGCAGCTGTGGCTGCTCCATCCCTGGGAGTGTTCCAGGCCAGGCTGGATGGGGTTTGGAGCCACCTGGGCTGGTGGGAGATGCCCCTGCCCATGGCAGGAGGTGAAACAAAATACCTTTAAATTTCTTCTCCAACCAATCCACAATTCCATGACCGTAACTGGTTTTAGCTTAGTGACAACTTGAGGCTCCTCAAAGTCTTTAAACCTCTTTTGGCTCTTTGCTGCATGTCCAACACAATTCCAGGTTCTGTAATCATATTTTCTACCCAATACATCCCTAAGGAATGTTTAGATCAGGAATGTAAAGCACAAATGACCAAGAGGACTACAAAACCTGGTGGAAAAAAAAAACAAGTCAGGGATTGGCAAGGAGAAGATGAGAGGAATGAGGGATAAATTACTTGTAGGTGCTAAGTAAAATCATGGAATTGTTGAGGTTGGAAAGGAGCTTCAAGGTTGAGTCCAACTGTCCCTCAGCACTTCCAAGGCCACCACTGATCACATCCCCAAGTGCCACATCCACAGAGATGTGAAATCCCTGCATGGATATAACTCCAGCACTTCCCTGGGCAGAAAAAATTCCTCCTGAGACCCAACCTAAACCTCTCATGGTTCAACTTGAGGTTGTCTCCTCTTCTCCTGTCACTTGTTCCTTGGGAGAAAATCCCAACCCCCCACCTGGCTCTGACCTCAGGGCAGAAATGTGGAGGATAAGGGTGGAAATAATCCAAAAGGACATGAAGTGGTGGGAAGGGAAGTGGATGTGAAGGAGGGAGAGGACGTCGCGTGGTTGGGAGGGACCTGGAGGCTCTTTGATGGTGATGAGGGATGAAGTGGAGTCTGGGGAAGCTCAGAGGAGCTCGAGGTGATTTTGTGAGGAGGAGGAGGAGGAGAACATTGGGCAGCAATTCAGCTCCTGAGTAGCTTTTGGGTTCTTGAATCATCTCTGTGGTTTAATGTGTTGTTTCCACCTCCTTAGTACAAATCACAACTAAATCATTTGGGTCCAAGAGTGAAAATAGAATATTCCAGCAAAACCTAAATCAAAGGGAATCAGGGAGATGTAGTGGCTCCTCTTGGGGTTTGGTTGGGTTTTTTTAGGCATTATGGTCCTGGAAAGTGCAGCAATTTGGAAACCTTGGAGGTGTTTGGTTAGGAAGTGGAAGAACAGAGGAGCTGATGGATTGTTCTCCTGAGGGTTTGCTTGGAGTGGTAGGAATGAGGTTGGGGCAGAGGGATAAACATGTGTGGAGTACCTGGAGTAGTGGGAAATGTTCTCTGGAGGAATCTAAGGGTGTCATTGTCCATTTTTAACATGTCCAGCAGAAAGTGCAGGAGCAGGAACCAGAGATACAACAGAAGGTGCAAATCATGGAGACATGGAATGGGTTGGGTTGGAAACTGAAAGGTCATCTCATCCCACCCCAATTCCATGGGCAGGGACACCTCCTACCAGCCCAGGTTGCTCCAAGCCCATCCAACCTGGCCTGGAACCCTCCCAGGGATGGAGCAGCCACAGCTGCTCTGGGAATTCCATCCCAGCCCCTCACCACCCTCAGAGCTACTCCCAGCAAGACACATCATGCAGCAGAGATGAGGACACAGGAGTTATCCTGGACATTTGATCCTGAGAAACGGAGGGTTGGAGCAGCTCTGCCCTGGATCCAGGCTGGGAGAGCTGGGAATGTCCAACATGGAGAGGAGAAGCTCCAGGGAGACCTCAGAGCTCCTCCCAGTGCCTCAAGGGGCTCCAGGAGAGCTGCAGAGGGACTTGGGACAAGGGGTGGAGGGACAGGACACAGGGAATGGCTTCCCACTGCCAGAGGGCAGGGAGAGATGGGATATTGGGAAGGAATTCCTGGCTGTGAGGGTGGTGAGGGTCTGGGATGGAATTCCCAGAGCAGCTGTAGCTGCTCCATCCCCGGGAGTGTTCCAGGCCAGGTTGGATGGGGTTGGAATCACCTGGGCGGGTGGAAGGGTGTCACTGCCCAGGGCAGGAGGTGGGACTGGGTGATCCTTAAGGTTCCTTCCCACCTAACCCATTCCATGATTCTGGAGCAGCTCTGCCCTGGATCCAGGCTGGGAGAGCTGGGAATGTCCAGCCTGGAGAGGAGAAGCTCCAGGGAGAGCTCAGAGCTCCTTCCAGTGCCTCAAGGAGCTCCAGGAGAGCTGCAGAGGGACTTGGGACAAGGGATGGAGGGACAGAACAAGGAGTGATGGTTCCAGCTGGATTTAGGTGGGATGTGGGGAAGACATTCCTCCCTGTGAGGGTGGTGAGGGATGGGATGGAATTCCCAGAGCAGCTGTGGCTGCTCCATCCCTGGGAGTGTTACAGGCCAGGTTGGATGGGGTTGGAGCCACCTGGGCTGGTGGGAGGTGTCCCTGACCATGGAATTGGGGTGAGACTGGATGATCCAAGGTTCCATTGCTCTGCTGAAGGTTTGGAAGTGATGCAAGTGATGTTTTCTTAGCATGGACTCAAGTGTTTGGCAGGATGAACCAGGAGAAGCAAAAGGAGGAGCTGCAGCACGAAGGGACTGTATCTGAAGGTCAAACCTCTCTGGTGCTATAAAAAGCCTTCAGAGAAGACCTGGGTTGCACCAATGCAGCTGAGGAGATGACACAAAGAGTTCTAGTTCAGATCAGAATCATAGAACCCTAGAATCAACCTGGTTGGAAGAGAC